>NW_027071833.1:0-139659 GCF_038088225.1 Cyrtonyx montezumae
GCGGGAAACCCCCATCCCGCGTGGGGTCCGTCCCACGACGTCCACGAGCGCCACGCGCGCGGCCCCACCCTCCCCCCCCCCCCCACCGCCCCACCCCCCTCCGTTTTCTGCCGCCCCGCGTCTCCGCCGCCGCTCCCCACGCGCGGTACCCGCGCCCCACGGCCGCCCCACGCCCCGCGGGGTGCGTGTCGCGGCCACGCGTGGCGCCGTGCCCCCCGCGCTCACCCCCGCGGCGCTCCGTCCGTTCATGGCGCCCCGCGCCGCTCTTCCTCAATTTGGGTCCTCCCCCCCCCCCCCACTCCGCCCCGCGGAGGACAACGAAACCAACAGCGACCCCACGGCGCGCGGCACCACGTGACCGCAGAGCGGGACCACAGCCCGGGACCCCATAACCCCCAGAGACCCCACAGCCCCCGGGATCCCACGAACCCCGGGACCCATAACCTCCCCCCCAACCCCACACCCCCAAAGACCCCACACCCCCCATGACCCCACATCCAATTTCTGGTGACCCCACAACCCTCTGGTGACCCCATAACCACCTCCCGTGACCCCATAGATCCCCCCCGTGACCCCATAGATCCCCCCCGTGACCCCCTAACCCCCTCCCGTGACCCCCCTAACCCCCTCCCGTGACCCATAAACTCCCCCTGACCCCATATCCCCACCGTGACCCCAAACCCCCATGACCCCACAACCCCCCCAACCCCATAACTCCCCGACTCCAAACCCCCCCGACCCCATAACCCCCTGACCCCAAACCCCCCCGACCCCATAACCCCCCGACCCCCATAACCCCCTGACCCCAAACCCCTCCGACCCCATAACCATCTGACCCCATTCCCCCCGTGACCCCAAAACCCCCTGACCCCCAACCCCCCGTGCCCCCCCGCCCCACTCCGTCCCCGCTTTCCGCCATTGGGCGCAGTGGATTTGGGGGGGGGGCACAGAAACCCCCAAATCCCATTGGATTTCTTTTCTTTTTTTTTGGGGGGGGGGGGGGGAACCCCCGGAGCCCTTTGGGGCCCGCGGGCACAAAATCCCGCACGCGCGGGGGGGGAGGGGCGGGGGGGGGGGTGGGGGAGGGGCGGGGGGGGGGATGGGGGGGGTGGGGGGGGCCCCTCCCGGCGGCGCTGATGCAATCGCAGCGGGGGGGGGGGGGGAGGGGGAACAGAACAGCGCGGGGGGGGGGGGGAGGGATGGAGGAACAGCGGCACCGCGCTCAGACTGTGAGCGCTGGGACCCCCCCATACCCCACAGCGCCCCATAGCGCCCCATAGCGAACCCCATAGCGCCCCCTAAGAGCCCCATAGCGCCCCATAGTGCCCCATAGCGCCCCATAGCGACCCCATAGCGCCCCCTAAGAGCCCCATAGCGCCCCATAGTGCCCCATAGCGCCCCATAGCAGCCCAGAGCGCCCCCTAAGAGTCCCATAGCGCCCCACAGCAGCCCCAGAGCGCTCCCTAAGAGCCCCAGAGCACACTATAGCGCCCCATAGCGGCCCCAGAGCGCCCCATAGCACACCATAGTGCTCCATAGCGACCCCTAAGAGCCCCATAGTGCCCCATAGCGCCCCCTAAGAACCCCATAACGCCCATAGCGGCCCTATAGCGCCCATAGCGGCCCCCTAAGAGCCCTATAGCGCCCCATAGCGCCCTATAGCGGCCCCATAGTGACCCCTAAGAGCCCCCATAGAAGCCCCACGGCGGCCCACAGCCGCCCCATAGCATCCCCACAGGAGCCCCATAGCGCCCTATAGCGCCCCATAGCGGCCCTACAGCGGTCCTACAGCATTCCCATAGCGCCCCACAGCGGCCCCATAGCGCCCCACAGCGGTGCTTTGAGGACCCCCATCTCAGAGCCACATTTTGGGGTCCACATCGACACTTCAGCTTCACCCCATAACTCAGGGTTCCATCCCCTCCCCACATTTCGGGGTCCCTCATCCTCACCCCACATTTTGGGGTCCCCCATCCCCCACATTTTGGGTTCCATCCCCTCCCCACATTTGGGGTCTCCTATTCCCCATATATTGGGGTCCCCATCCCCTCCCCAATTTTGGGACCCCCCATCCTCACCCCACATTTGGGTCTCCATCCCCCACATTTTGGGACCACCACCCCCCACATTTGGGGCCTCCATCCCACCCCCCACATTTTGGGTCTCCATCTTCTCCCCTCTTTTTGGGGTCCCCCATCCTCACCCCACATTTGGGATCCCCCACCCCCCACATTTGGGGTCTCCATCCTCTCCCACATTTGATGTTTCCCCTCCCCACATTTGGGGTCTCCATTCCCCACATTTGGGGTCTCCATCCCACTCCCCACATTTGGGGTCCCCCCCCCATTTCTCCGCTCCGTTTCTCGGTACCTTTACGTTTCCGGTCATCCTCCGCTCGCGGTTCTGCCCCGGGAACTCCGCGCTCCCCCCCCCCGCGGCGCACAGTTCCGGCTCTGTCCCATCTGCGCGGGGCGGAGCGGCGCTGCCCCACAGCCACAGCTGCGCGAGCACAGAGCCGCTCTGTGCCGGGCTCTGCCCCACAGCTGCGGGGGGGCCGCCCCATAGCCGGGTGTTATCGGTGTGGGGCCGCCCCATAGCCGGGGGTGTTATCGGTGTGGGGCCGCCCCACAGCCGGGCTGTTATCGATAACAATTGTTGCGGTGCCTCGGATCGGAGTAGCGGCCGCGTTCTGAGGGTTGGGGAGGCGCCCCCAGAGCCGGCGGCCCCACTCGATTCCCTCCTCACTCCTAGCGACGATCCGAAATTTAAGAGCCAAAAGCAGCAAAGGAGCGGTCGAGCCCTTCAGTTTTGTGCACAGGAGTCCGGACGAAGACGCGGGACGCGTGAGTGACTGCCGTTTTGGCAGGGGTTTTCCGTTCGGTCGGGGCCGGGTTTCCCGGAGTGCGATGAGGAGCGGTGTGTGTGTGAGGGGGCCCCGGTAGCTCGGACCAACCCAAGCGAGTGTGCAGCCTCTCGTAGTGCGGTTCTCATTGCCTGCGAAGGCGTGAGCCACGAACGGGGGGAAGCGAGTGGGGCGCACACACCGGCCGGGGTGAAGGCACACACACACACGGCCGGGTGAAGGCACACACTCACGGCCGAGTGAAGGCACACACTCACGGCGGGTGAAGGCACACACACTCACGGCCGAGTGAAGGCACACACACTCACGGCCGGGTGATGGCACACACACACGCCGGGTGAAGGCACACACACACACGGCCGGGTGAAGGCACACACACTCACGGCCGGGTGAAGGCACACACTCACGGCCGGGTGAAGGCACACACACACACGGCCGGGTGAAGGCACACACACACACGGCCGGGTGAAGGCACACGCACTCACGCTGGGTGAAGGCACACACACACGGCCGGGTGAAGGCACACACACACACACACACACACACACACGGCCGGGTGAAGGCACACACACACGGCCGGGTGAAGGCACACACACACACGGCCGGGTGAAGCACACACACACACACACACACACACACACGGCCGGGTGAAGGCACACACACACGGCCGGGTGAAGGCACACACACACATGGCCGGGTGAAGGCACACACACACACGGCCGGGTGAAGGCACACACACACACGGCCGGGTGAAGGCACACACACACACGGCCGGGTGAAGGCACACGCACTCACGGCTGGGTGAAGGCACACACACACGGCCGGGTGAAGGCACACACACACACACACACACACACACACGGCCGGGTGAAGGCACACACACACACACACAGCACACGGCCGGGTGAAGGCACACACACACACACACACACACACACACGCCGGGTGAAGGCACACACTCACGGCCGGGTGAAGGCACACACACACACACACACACACACACGGCCGGGTGAAGGCACACACTCACGGCCGGGTGAAGGCACACACACACACACACACACACGGCCGAGTGAAGGCACACACACACGGCCCGGTGAAGGCACACACACACACACACACACACACGGCCGGGTGAAGGCGCACACACACGGCCGGGTGAAGGCACACACACACACACACACACGGCCGGGTGAAAGCACACACACACACACATGGCCGGGTGAAGGCACACACACACGGCCGGGTGAAGGCACACACACACACGGCCGAGTGAAGGCACACACACACACGGCCGGGTGAAGGCACACACACACACGGCCGGGTGAAGGCACACACACACGGCCGGGTGAAGGCACACACACACACGGCCGGGTGAAGGCACACACACACGGCCGGGTGAAGGCACACACACACACGGCCGGGTGAAGGCACACACACACACGGCCGGGTGAAGGCACACACACACGGCCGGGTGAAGGCACACACACACACGGCCGGGTGAAGGCACACACACACACGGCCGGGTGAAGGCACACACTCACGGCCGGGTGAAGGCACACACACACACACGGCCGGGTGAAGGCACACGCACTCACGGCTGGGTGAAGGCACACACACACGGCCGGGTGAAGGCACACACACACACACACACACACACACGGCCGGGTGAAGGCACACACACACACACACACACACACGGCCGGGTGAAGGCACACACTCACGGCCGGGTGAAGGCACACACACACACACACACACACACACGGCCGGGTGAAGGCACACACACACACACACACACACGGCCGGGTGAAGGCACACACTCACGGCCGGGTGAAGGCACACACACACACCGGCCGGGTGAAGGCACACACACACACACACACACACGGCCGAGTGAAGGCACACACACACGGCCGGGTGAAGGCACACACACACACACACACACACGGCCGGGTGAAGGCGCACACACACGGCCGGGTGAAGGCACACACACACACACACACACGGCCGGGTGAAGGCACACACACACACACACGGCCGGGTGAAGGCACACACACACGGCCGGGTGAAGGCACACACACACACACACACACGGCCGGGTGAAGGCACACACACACACACACGGCCGGGTGAAGGCACACACACACACACACGGCCGGGTGAAGGCACACACACACGGCCGGGTGAAGGCACACACACACACACACACACACGGCCGGGTGAAGGCGCACACACACGGCCGGGTGAAGGCACACACACACACACACACACGGCCGGGTGAAGGCACACACACACGGCCGGGTGAAGGCACACACACACACGGCCGAGTGAAGGCACACACACACACGGCCGGGTGAAGGCACACACACACGGCCGGGTGAAGGCACACACACACACGGCCGAGTGAAGGCACACACACACACGGCCGGGTGAAGGCACACACACACACGGCCGGGTGAAGGCACACACACACACGGCCGGGTGAAGGCACACACACACACGGCCGGGTGAAGGCACACACACACACGGCCGGGTGAAGGCACACACACACACGGCCGGGTGAAGGCACACACTCACGGCCGGGTGAAGGCACACACACACACGGCCGAGTGAAGGCACACACACACACGGCCGGGTGAAGGCACACACACACACGGCCGGGTGAAGGCACACACACACGGCCGGGTGAAGGCACACACACACACGGCCGGGTGAAGGCACACACACACACGGCCGGGTGAAGGCACACACACACGGCCGGGTGAAGGCACACACACACGGCCGGGTGAAGGCACACACACACGGCCGGGTGAAGGCACACACACACACGGCCGGGTGAAGGCACACGCACTCACGGCTGGGTGAAGGCACACACACACGGCCGGGTGAAGGCACACACACACACACACACACACACACACGGCCGGGTGAAGGCACACACACACACACACACACACGGCCGGGTGAAGGCACACACACACACACACACACACACACACGGCCGGGTGAAGGCACACACTCACGGCCGGGTGAAGGCACACACACACACACACACACACACACGGCCGGGTGAAGGCACACACACACACACACACACACGGCCGGGTGAAGGCACACACTCACGGCCGGGTGAAGGCACACACACACACGGCCGGGTGAAGGCACACACACACACACACACACACGGCCGAGTGAAGGCACACACACACGGCCGGGTGAAGGCACACACACACACACACACACACGGCCGGGTGAAGGCGCACACACACGGCCGGGTGAAGGCACACACACACACACACACACGGCCGGGTGAAGGCACACACACACGGCCGGGTGAAGGCACACACACACACGGCCGAGTGAAGGCACACACACACACGGCCGGGTGAAGGCACACACACACGGCCGGGTGAAGGCACACACACACACGGCCGAGTGAAGGCACACACACACACGGCCGGGTGAAGGCACACACACACACGGCCGGGTGAAGGCACACACACACGGCCGGGTGAAGGCACACACACACACGGCCGGGTGAAGGCACACACACACACGGCCGGGTGAAGGCACACACACACGGCCGGGTGAAGGCACACACACACACGGCCGGGTGAAGGCACACACTCACGGCCGGGTGAAGGCGCACACACACACACGGCCGAGTGAAGGCACACACACACACGGCCGGGTGAAGGCACACACACACACGGCCGGGTGAAGGCACACACACACGGCCGGGTGAAGGCACACACACACGGCCGGGTGAAGGCACACACACACGGCCGGGTGAAGGCACACACACACACGGCCGGGTGAAGGCACACACTCACGGCCGGGTGAAGGCACACACACACACGGCCGGGTGAAGGCACACACACACACGGCCGGGTGAAGGCACACACTCACGGCCGGGTGAAGGCACACACTCACGGCCGGGTGAAGGCACACACACACACACACACACACACACGGCCGGGTGAAGGCACACACACACACACACACACACGGCCGGGTGAAGGCACACACACACACACACACACACACACACACGGCCGGGTGAAGGCACACACTCACGGCCGGGTGAAGGCACACACACACACACACACACACACACACACGGCCGGGTGAAGGCACACACTCACGGCCGGGTGAAGGCACACACACACACACACACACACGGCCGAGTGAAGGCACACACACACGGCCGGGTGAAGGCACACACACACACACACACACACGGCCGGGTGAAGGCGCACACACACGGCCGGGTGAAGGCACACACACACACACACACACGGCCGGGTGAAAGCACACACACACACACACGGCCGGGTGAAGGCACACACACACGGCCGGGTGAAGGCACACACACACACGGCCGAGTGAAGGCACACACACACACGGCCGGGTGAAGGCACACACACACACGGCCGGGTGAAGGCACACACACACGGCCGGGTGAAGGCACACACACACACGGCCGGGTGAAGGCACACACACACGGCCGGGTGAAGGCACACACACACACGGCCGGGTGAAGGCACACACACACACGGCCGGGTGAAGGCACACACTCACGGCCGGGTGAAGGCACACACACACACGGCCGGGTGAAGGCACACACACACGGCCGGGTGAAGGCACACACTCACGGCCGGGTGAAAGCACACACACTCACGGCCGGGTGAAGGCACACACTCACGGCCGGGTGAAGGCACACACTCACGGCCGGGTGAAGGCACACACACACACACGGCCGGGTGAAGGCACACGCAGTCACGGCTGGGTGAAGGCACACACACACGGCCGGGTGAAGGCACACACACACACACACACACACGGCCGGGTGAAGGCACACACACACACACACACACACACACACACACGGCCGGGTGAAGGCACACACTCACGGCCGGGTGAAGGCACACACACACACACACACACACACACGGCCGGGTGAAGGCACACACTCACGGCCGGGTGAAGGCACACACACACACACACACACACGGCCGAGTGAAGGCACACACACACGGCCCGGTGAAGGCACACACACACACACACACACACGGCCGGGTGAAGGCGCACACACACGGCCGGGTGAAGGCACACACACACACACACACACGGCCGGGTGAAAGCACACACACACACACATGGCCGGGTGAAGGCACACACACACGGCCGGGTGAAGGCACACACACACACGGCCGAGTGAAGGCACACACACACACGGCCGGGTGAAGGCACACACACACACGGCCGGGTGAAGGCACACACACACGGCCGGGTGAAGGCACACACACACACGGCCGGGTGAAGGCACACACACACGGCCGGGTGAAGGCACACACACACACGGCCGGGTGAAGGCACACACACACACGGCCGGGTGAAGGCACACACTCACGGCCGGGTGAAGGCACACACACACACGGCCGGGTGAAGGCACACACACACGGCCGGGTGAAGGCACACACACACACGGCCGGGTGAAGGCACACACTCACGGCCGGGTGAAGGCACACACTCACGGCCGGGTGAAGGCACACACACACACACGGCCGGGTGAAGGCACACGCACTCACGGCTGGGTGAAGGCACACACACACGGCCGGGTGAAGGCACACACACACACACACACACACACACGGCCGGGTGAAGGCACACACACACACACACACACACGGCCGGGTGAAGGCACACACACACACACACACACACACACACGGCCGGGTGAAGGCACACACTCACGGCCGGGTGAAGGCACACACACACACACACACACACACACGGCCGGGTGAAGGCACACACACACACACACACACACGGCCGGGTGAAGGCACACACTCACGGCCGGGTGAAGGCACACACACACACGGCCGGGTGAAGGCACACACACACACACACACACACGGCCGAGTGAAGGCACACACACACGGCCGGGTGAAGGCACACACACACACACACACACACGGCCGGGTGAAGGCGCACACACACGGCCGGGTGAAGGCACACACACACACACACACACGGCCGGGTGAAGGCACACACACACACACACGGCCGGGTGAAGGCACACACACACGGCCGGGTGAAGGCACACACACACACACACACACGGCCGGGTGAAGGCACACACACACACACACGGCCGGGTGAAGGCACACACACACACACACGGCCGGGTGAAGGCACACACTCACGGCCGGGTGAAGGCACACACACACACGGCCGGGTGAAGGCACACACACACACGGCCGGGTGAAGGCACACACTCACGGCCGGGTGAAGGCACACACACACACACACACACACACACGGCCGGGTGAAGGCACACACACACACACACACACACGGCCGGGTGAAGGCACACACACACACACACACACACACACACACGGCCGGGTGAAGGCACACACTCACGGCCGGGTGAAGGCACACACACACACGGCCGGGTGAAGGCACACACACACGGCCGGGTGAATGAAGGCACTCCGGAAGATGGGACAGGGAAAGAGCAAGGCCCCTGTAGCCATGAAACGCCCGCCAGTCCCAAAGGATTCTCCTCTGTCATTCGTGTCAGAAATGTGGAGGTATTATCCCGGGACAGGAAATAGGAGTAAAGCCAAGATGGTTCATTATTGTGTAGAAGTGTGGGGAGATCAAAAGATTGGCCCAGACGTCTGGTGGCCGAAATTTGGATCTAGTGAGGATTGGGTACAACAGCGGTTAAATTTTTGGGTTAACGCTAAGACTCCCTTCAGTCAGGAAGAGGGTGAGTATGCGGCTGTCTGGGTGACACGCCCGGGGGGACCGGGAGTCCCGATCTTCAAACTGTCCGAAGTAGATAAAAGGACTGAGAAACAGAAGCCTCGGAAAGAGGAGGAGATCCCCATGGGACCCCCACCATAGTCCCACCGCAGCCGATAGCTCCTCCTCCTCCTCCACAACCCGAGGGAAATAATCACGATAACCCGGGTAATCAGGAAATGGACCCTAATTTGGGCCCTCAAACCACGAGATGGACACGTCAACAAAATCTGTCTCCACTGCGAGAGGAACCTATGGGGGTCCCAGTCCACAGATGGGGTTCATTTCGGTGCCTTTAAGTTCGGGGGATGTTAGGGAATGTAAGAAAGGGATGGGTAAGCTTTTGGAAGACCCGTTAGGAGTTGCGGAAAGGGTAGACCAATTTCTAGGCCCCAGTACACATACGTGGGATGAGTTACAGTCCATCCTAGGCATCTTATTTACGACTGAAGAGAAACATATGATCAGGGCTGCAGGAATGAGTCTGCGATGCCCAGCATGCCCAGGGACCCCAGGCACATGGAAAATGGCCCCTACAAAGGCCCCAATGGGACCACCAAGACCCAAATCACCGGATACATAGGCAGGATTTACGAAGTCTAGTGATCCAGGGAATTAGGGAAGCAGTCCCTAGAGGCCAGAGTATCAATAAAGCGTTTAACGAAAGGCAGAAGAAAAGAGGAGTCTCCTAATGACTGGGGAGCGGTTACGAAAGAACCTACAACTGTATTCAGGGTTGGATACCGAAACCCCGTTAGGACAGGCTTCGTTAAAGACGCAGTTCGTGGCCAAGGCCTGGGACGATATATGGAAGAAGCTCGAAAGGACTGAGAATTGGCAGGACGGGGGAATGGAGGAGTTATTAAGGGAAGCTCAGAAGGTGTATGTTCGCAGGGACGATGAGAACCAGAAGAGGCAAGTCGGGGTGATGGTGGCCGCCGTTAGAGAGAGCCGGGAGCTGGACAAGCGGGAGAGGCGAGCATTACAGAAGCCTCCCTCTAATCAGGGGAAGAGCGAGGGAGAAAGAAAGAAAGGAAGGAAAAGAGAAAGAAAGGAAGAGCGGACCTGTTTCTACTGCGGGAAGAAAGGCCACCTAAAGAAAAACTGTAGAAGTAGGATACAAGATGGGAAGGTGTTTAAAGAAGACTAGGGAGGTCAGGGGCTTTACCTTTTGGGGACCCAGAAACGCCGTGAGCCCTTGATAAAATTAAAGATAGGTCCCCAACAAGAAGAAATCGAATTTTTAGTGGACTCGGGGGCTGAGAGATCCACCGTACAACAACTACGCTCTGGATGTGAATTGTCCAGAGAAACAGCCCCAGTAGTGGGAGCTAAGGGAGGACCCTTTAAGGCAGGGGTCATTAAAAATGTAAAAATAGAAACAGAACCTAAGCTAGGGTTGGGAGATTTCTTAATTGTACCCGAAGCTGAATTCAATTTATTGGGACGGGACCTAATTATAGAACTGGGGATAAGCTTGGAAGTAAAGAACAGGGAAATAAGGATTAAACTTTGCCCTTTAAGGGTGGAAGATGAAGAAAGGATGAACCCCGAAGTATGGAATACAATCGAAAGTGTGGGGCGTCTGGAAATAGCTCCTTTCTCAGTTAAACTTAAAGGCCCCGAAATTCCTATAAAAATAAAACAGTACCCCATTTCATTGGAGGGAAGGAGAGGTCTAAAGCCAGAAACAGAGCGACTTATAAAGCAGGGGTTACCGGAACCCTGCGTGTCCCCGTTCAGCACTCCCATATTGCCGGTAAAAACGCCTAACGGCGCCTATCGTTTGGTACGTGATTCACGGGGAATAAATACGAGGACAATACCTCGCTTTCCTGTGGTTGCTGATCCTCATACCCTGTTGAGCAAATTAGGCCCCGAAAACGTATGGTATAGTGTAATTGATTTAAAGGATGCGTTTTGGGCTCGCCCTCTGGATGAGTCTTGCCGAGATTATTTCGCCTTTGAATGGGAAGACCCGGACACGGGGAGGAAACAGCTGAGGTGGACAGCACTACCACAGGGCTTCACCGAGTCCCCAGATCTGTTGGGGCAGGCCCTAGAGCAGGTTTTGCAAGAGTATCAACCAGCTCCAGAAATCGCCCTTATCCAGTATGTCGATTGAGGTTGAGGCACCATCCCTGGCGCTGTTCAAGAAGCGTTTAGATGAGGTGCTAAAGGATTTGATTTAGTAGTTGGGTTGAGATAGTGATAGGAGGATGGTTGGACTAGATGATCTTATAGGTCCTTTCCAACCTTATGAACTTATGATGGTCTGTTGATCGCGGGGAAAGAGGAGGAACAGGTTAGGGCAGAGAGCGTTAAACTCCTTAATTTTCTAGGGCTAAAAGGCCTCAAAGTCTCAAAGACAAAATTACAGTTTGTGGAAGAAGTCGGGTATTTAGGTCACTATATTACTAAGGGGGAAAAGAAGATAGATCCAGAAAGAATAAGAGGGATATTGTCCCTGCCACCCCCCCAGAGTAAAAGACAAATAAGGCAAATGTTAGGGCTAGTGGGATATTGCAGGCAATGGATTGAGAATTATAGTAAGAAAGTAAAAGTTTTATATCAAAAATTAACTCCCGAGGGTGAAAATGACGAGAGGAAGTGGCAGGCATGACGAGAAGATCTAGTCGATGCCCCGGTTTTAAGCCTCCCTGATCTTGAGAGACCTTTCTATTTGTCAGTATGATGGTCCAGCATACGGAGTCCTGACTCAGGAGTGGGCTGGAAAGGAAAAGCCCAGAGGGTGCTTTCCAAAATGATTGGATCCATGGCGCAGGGGATGGCCCACTTGCCTACAGGCAATGGTAGGATGCGCTTTACTAGTGGAAGAGGCCAGAAAAATTACCTCTCACAGCGACATAAGGGTGTTGTCTCCCCATAATATTCGGAGTGTTTTACAACAGAAAGCCGAAAAATGGATCTCAGATTCCCGTTTGCTGAAATACGAGGGCATTTTGCTAGAAGCGCCAAATTTAACCCTAGAAATTACTAGTCTGCAAAATCCTGCACAATTTCTATATGGCAAAGCCCCAATTTCTATATCGCAATTATTACATAATTGCCTTCAAACTATTGAGAACCAGACAAAGATTAGGCCAGACCTAGAAGAGGAAGAATTAGATGGAGGGGAAAGAGTCTTTGTAGGTGGGTCTTCCGGGGTGACAGACGGAAAGAGGAAATCAGGATATGCACTGATAGACGGGAAGACGTTAAGGGTACTAGAATCTGGGCCGTCGGCCAGCGCAAGCCTGTGAGCTGTGTGCAGTCCTGCAGGCCTTGAGAAGACTGCAGGGAAGATCAGGAACAGTATACCCTGATTCTAAATACAGTTATGGAGTAGCACACGCTTTTGGGAAAATCTGGGAAGAAAGGGGACTAATGAACTCCCAGGGAAAGGACTTAGTGCACCAGGAGCTGATAAGGGAAGTTTCGCAAGCATTAAGAGGATTGCTTAAAATAGCTGTAGTACTTTTAAGGGGGCATCAAAAAGGAGTTGACTATAAGACGCGGGGAAATAACACGGCAGACCAAGAGGCTGCGTTGCGTGTATGAGCACTGACAAAAGATAAACCGCAACATACAGAATCGAGGATAGCACCTCTCGTGTTCACCCCTAAGGAAGAGCAGACACTTACTCAAGTGTCTAAGAGCGAGGAAGGGAAATGGCATCTGTCAGGTGGAAGAGAAGTTCTACCGAAATCGATAGCCTTTAATATCTTAACTAACTTACAGAAACAAACCCATTAGGGAAGCCAGGGTCTGGTAGACCACTTCGCCACCAAATATATGGCTGTAGGTCTCCACAACTTAGCAAAGAAAATTACCCGAGGATGCCCCACATGCCTGGAGATCAATAGAGCCGTACAAAGACGGGTACCTCTGGGAGGAAGACCCCTGGCAGGAAGACCATTTTCTCGAGTCCAAATTGACTTTACAGAACTCCCCGAAGTAGGACGCTACAAATATGTTTTAGTCATTGTAGACCACCTCACTCACTTTATCGAGGCCTTTCCTACCTCTGGAGCGACTGCTCAAACTGTGGCGAAGATCCTTTTAGAGCAGATAATCCCTAGATACGGGGTCACTGAGGTCATTGACTCTGATCAAGGTCCCCGTTTTACATCTAAAATTGTAAAGAACTTGTCGGAAGCCTTGGGAATAAAGTGGGAGGAACACGCTCCTTGGCATCCCCAAAGCTCGGGGCGTGCGGAGCGGATGAATGGAGAGTTGAGAAAGCAATTGGCGAAACTGACACTAGAAACCAAACTCTCGTGGATAAAATGTGTCCCTTTAGCATTGTGAAACATTAGGGCACAACCCAGGGCCGATATGGGAATATCTCCTTTCGAAATGTTATATGGAATGCCCTACGACGCAGGAGTTCCCACTGATCATCCAAATATCACAGATAAGACCATTAATATCTATATCAGTGAATTCATGAAATACAGACAGGAGTTGTGGGAGAGAGGTCAAATAACCCAAAGACCCCTCTTGATATTAGGCTACACCAGATTAAGCCAGGAGATTGGGGTCTTAGAAGACCGTGGAAAGAGGCCGCTCTGCAGCCCCGTGGGGAGGGACCCTGTTTAGTACTCCTGACCACTCATACGGCGGTTCGAACTGCAGAGCAAGGATGGACGCACGGCAGCCGTGTTCAAGGTCCAGTAGACAACAGTGAGTGGGAAGTCACTAGCCCAGCGCGGGATCTGAAGATGAAGCTGTCCAGAAAATCGCGATAAACAAAACTTAATCTGGGGGAATTTGTTTCACCTACAGGGACTTCTGTGAACAACCGAAGAAATCGATATAATCGAAGAAGCTAAATGGTTGGGGCGTAGTTGGAACACCTGCCTTTTACCGTGCAGTGCTTAATAGGGTTTGTAATAGCATTCATCTTGTCACTAATTTTGTATTTCTTATGGAAAGTCGTTAAGTGTGGGAAAGGGGTTTGTGTTTATGTATAGAGGAGAACGAGAATCATTTATTAAGACCTTGAAGGACGAACTGGTTAAGTGCTCTAATAGAACATTAAGTGTGGTCAGCCTACCAAGTCTGCCCTGAGTACAACCGGTATGCGGCTGTAAGGGTTGGCCGATTGTTGAGAAAGCTCCGGAAACAAAACTCGTGAGACCCTCCGCGGACAAGTGCTCAGTTTTACCCCCAGGGATTATAACAGACCGTGATGGGGAAAAGTTCACCTTCGAGTGGATCTTCTGCTGCCGAGAAGATAAAACCCCCCGTAGCTGGCTGCAGCCCAGCTGACAGGCGAGGCAGAGAAGGCCCTCGGGTGGAGGGGCGGTACCTGGCCCCGAAGACAATCATTTTGGTCTGTGCATCTGTTTTACTCCCGGGGGTGCGGGCCAATAATCCACACGAGCCCATGATATGGGAATTATTCAACATGCAACAACCCGACCAACCCTTGAAAAGCTGTACAAATCAAACCCACGTAAATTTTACTGTTTCTTTAAGGGAGTTAATTACGGGACACCGAAGAGATAGGGCAGATGACTGTATGGGATTTTACGTTTGTCCCGCTTCAGATAGAGGGAGAAGTTATTGTAATTTACCAAATCACTACTACTGTGGTTACTGGGGATGTGAGACATGGGCATCCGACTGGTCCCCATCTATTAAGGACCCGGATATACAGATAGAATGGGTCCCTCCTGGCTGCACGCGACCCGCCATAGGAACAGATGGGCACGTCTGGGGACATTGCGAGGCTAATTGGCGTTATAATTGCATGGGGATTAATATAAAGGTCCAGAAGCCTACGAACGATAGTTGGTTGATTGGAAGAACGTGGGGAATCAGATTTTGGGAACCAGGCACAGACAGGGGTGGTATATTTAAAATAAAAAAGAGAAGTATGCCACGTGATCCCCCATCGCCTATAGGCCCAAATATGGTTTGGGCACCGCCCTCTTCTACCACAAAAACCCCGCCATCCGTCGTCCCCACACCGACGGTTACCCCAAAACCGCCCTCTTCTACCACAAAAACCCCGCCATCCGTTGTCCCCACACCGACGGTTACCCCAAACAGAACAGGTCAAAGGTATAGGGCACCACCACCTACACTCAGTGATCCCCTATGGGGCATTATGCAAGCTGCATATGCCGCCCTGAATAAAACACAACCAAACCTAACTAACGAGTGCTGGTTGTGCTATAGTGTCCGACCACCTTATTACGAGGCAGTAGGAGAGCCAAGCGGGGTCATATGGGACGATAGAACGGATCCCGTTGAGTGCCCATGGGATAATAATCACACCCAGGGGTTAACTATCCAGCACGTCACAGGGAAAGGAACGTGTGTTGGGACCGTACCAGAACAATATCAGAGTCTTTGTAATAGCACAATATCTGAAGATAGGATAGCGAACAAGACAAACGCAAGATTTAAGTGGCTAATCCCCACAGCGGGTGCAGAGTGGGTGTGCTCAGACGTCGGAATGACACCATGCATATCATTAGAGGTATTTAATAGATCTGAATTTTGTGTACAAGTAGTCATTATCCCGCGATTAACGTATCACTCTGATGAAGAGGTCATGCATCAACTTGGGGGGAGCCTCAGCAGACAGAAAAGAGAGCCTACAGCAGCAATTACTTTAGCAACCCTCTTGGTTGCCGGAGGTGTGGGTGCCGGAACCGGCGTAGCCTCGCTCGTCAGAAGGAACGAGATACGAAGCTTACAACAAGCTGCGCGTGAAGATCTGGACAGAATAGAGCGACCAATCGATCAATCGGCAACTTCAGTCAGATCGTTACCAGAGGTGGTACGACAGCATCGAAGAGGATTAGACCTCCTCCTCCTAAAGGAAGGGGGGCTGTGCGCGGCGCTCCAGGAGGAGTGCTGTGCGTTCGTTGATCGCGGCGGCGTGGTTAAGGACTCCGTGGCTGAACTCCGGAAGAGAGCGGAACAACGGAACGGGACAGGGAAATAGGAGGACGCTGCTGTGAGGGTTGGCTTCACGCGTCACCGTGCCTCACTGCTTTGCTGTCTGCTCGGGCTGGGCCCTTGATCGCGATCATTTTGGGATTCATATTTGGACCGTGTATAATTAAGTGTTTATTACAACTGGTAAAGAAGCGATTGGACACCACGAAATTGCTGATCTTAACGCAAATGACTGCGGAGGGAAATAGAGAAATTGTAAATGGAGAAAGTGTAATGTTCCGTCCTATGATCACAATTAGGGAAGGAGAATTATAAGGACAAGAGTTCAACAATAAAAGAAAGAGGGGGGAAATTGTTGAGGGGGGAAATGGTTGAGGGGGCAGGAATGTTTGTCCGGAGTGAATAAGCTTAGCATGCAAAAACGCAAACCTGCTTTACTGACAGCGCGCGCAAACCGGGAACTCGCCCAATTAGTGACTGTGTAATTAACCAGCGAGGTTCGTTCATATGCGCAACGTACCATCAAAGGAAAAACCGCCAGAAGGGGTCAAGAAGGAGATGTGGAGGAAGACTACTTACTTCGACCCCTGCGGCCACCGGGAGGCAGAAGAAGACCCCATAGCAGCAACTGGATCGCGCGCAGAGGACACCGCAATGAGGAAAGGAAGGGACACGAGTACGGGAGGCGGACTGTGTAAAGGGATCGGGGACCTCTATAAAGGGATCGGGGATCTGTGTAAAGGGATCGGGGACCTGTGTAAAGGGATCGGGGATCTGTGTAAAGGGATCGGGGACCTCTATAAAGGGATCGGGCACCTGTATAAAAGGATCGGGGATCTGTATAAAGGGATCGGGGACCTGTGTAAAAGGATCGGGGATCTGTGTAAAGGGATCGGGGACCTCTATAAAGGGATCGGGGACCTCTATAAAGGGATCGGGGACCTCTATAAAGGGATCGGGGATCTGTGTAAAAGGATTGGGGATCTGTATAAAAGGATCAGGGACCTGTGTAAAGGGATCGGGGACCTGTGTAAAGGGATCGGGGACCTCTATAAAGGGATTGGGCACCTGTATAAAAGGATAGGGGATCTGTATAAAGGGATCGGGGACCTGTATAAAAGGATAGGGGATCTGTATAAAGGGATCAGGGATCTGTATAAAGGGATCGGGGACCTGTATAAAAGGATCGGGGACCTGTATAAAAGGATCGGGGATCGGCTCAACCGCTGCGACAGCCGGCGGAACGCAGTCCCCTGTCGCCCGGCGCTGCACTGCCTCTTTGCTCTTTGATTAATAAAATGCAATAATTGGCTCCTTGATTCTTGGCCCGTCAATCTACCTGTAACACACCCACGCGTGCCCACGCGTGCCCGCGGTGCTGTGCAACAGCAGCCCGGCTCCCAGCGCACGCACAGCGCGGGCTCCTCCTGTGAGCACGCGTGCAAATCACGGTGCACCGCTCCTGTGAGTTCACGGGAAAGCACCGAGCAGCAGCTGCGCTCCTGCCGAGCGTGCAACACGCCTTGCACCGTCCCCAGGTCACGCCCACGTGCGAAACCCCGCGCACCAGCACTGCACACACGTGCAAAAGCCATGCGCTGCACACGCGTACAGCGCACACTGCCACCGCTCCGCAGGCACGCGGCCCCACGCACCACGGTGCGCGTGCAAAGATGAGGGCGGCGGCGTGCACAGCGACCTGCACACGTGTGTGCGTGTGTACATGTGTGTGCATATGTGTGCATGTGTGTGAGTGTGTGTACACATGTGTGTGTGCATGTGCGTGTGTGCATGTGTGCATGTGCACATGCGTGTGCACGTGTGTGTGCGTGTACGTGTGTGTGCGTGTGTACATGTGTGCATGTGCAGGTGTGTACGCATGTGTGTGTGTTCGTGTGTGCACGTGTGTTCACATGTGCACGTGTGTACACACGTGTGCATGTGTGTGTGCATGTGTCTGTGTGTGTGCACGTGTGCGTGTGTGCATGTGTGTGCACACGTGTGGGTGTGAGTGTGCACATGCATGTGCACGCACGTGTGTGTGGGTGTGTTTGTTTTCATGTGTGTGTGTGTTCATGTGTGTTTTCATGTGTGTGTGTGCACGTGTGTGTGCTGTAAGAGACTAATGTTTTATACCATTGCCTCCAAGCTTGCTGATGAGCATGTCCGAACGTGTCCAAGCAAGACCTGGGCGAGGGCTGTGAAATCCTTCGTGTAAGGGACGAACAGATGGGCGTGTCCTGGGGCGGCCTACGCTGCAGCTCAGCGGCCGTTGAACACTCATTTGTGGAACCCATCTCCAGGGGGAGATAACCATCTCAGGCGATACCCGCCTGATGCCCAAGCAGGAGGGGTTCGAGGGGTTCGTCACGTAGACTGGAGAAATCTGGGAGATAAATAGAGGGGTCCTGCAGCCACGAAGTTGGAGGGTTTTCTCTGGAGTGGCTTCCTCTTGGAGAAGCTTTCTCTTAGGAGAGACCTCCCGAGCTGATCACTGTTCGCTGCTGCCCCTCCGGGGGTTGACCCCTCGCCGCTTCTCCCGTGCTGACCCCGCACCCCTCCTCCCGTGCTGACCCGGTGCCGCTTCTACGGACAACTGCTTGCCGCTCAGGGCTGCCCGTCGCTGCTGCTGTTCTCCCCGCTTCTGCCGCCCCTGCTCTTCTGCCTCGGACCGTCGGAGCCGCTCGCAACCGGACCGCCGCTGGGATCCTGGCTGGTGACTTTCCCTGCGTTGTACAAACCCTTGCTTCCTTCCTATCTTTCCTATCGCTCGCCTTCCCTTCCCCATCGCCCTAACAGTGTCCGCCTTCCCCGTCTCCCTGGTTTATAGCGGCAATAAACTGGTCAGACCAACATCTGAACCGTTGTTCCTTCATCTCACGCCGGGTATACACGTAAAGAACCTCGTTGCCCTCCTTTATATTGGAGCGTGACATGTGCACGTGTGTGCGTGTGTGTGTACATGTGTGCGTGTATGTGTGTGTGCATGTGTGGGTGTGAGTGTGCACATGCACGTGCATGCACGTGTGTGGGTGTGTGTTTGTTTTCATGTGTGTGCACGTGTGTGCACATGTGTTCGTGTGTGTGTGTGTATGTGTGTGTGCACGTGTGTGTGTGCATGTGTGTACGTGTGTGTGGGAGTGTGCACATGCGTGTGCATGCACATGTGTGTGTTTTCATGTGCACATGTGTGTGTGCGTGTGTTCGTGTGTGTGTTCATGTGTGTGCACGTGTGTGTGCACGTGTGCGTGTGTGTGCATGTGTGTGAGCACGTGTGCGTGTGGGAGTGTGCACATGCGTGTGCACACACGTGTGTTTTCATGTGTGTGTGCACATGTGTTCGTGTGTGTTTTCGTGTGTGTGTTCATGTGTGTGTGCACGTGTGTGTGCATGTACACACATGTGCGTGTGCATGTATGTGTACATTTGTGCGTGTGTGTGCACGTGTCTGTGTACGTGTCTGTGTGTGTGTGCACGTGTGTGCGTACGTGTGCGTGCATGTGTCTGTGTATGTGTGCACGCGTGTGCACACGTCTGTGTGTGTGTGCGTGTGTGTGTGTGTGTGTGTGTGTGCGCACGGCTTCCTGCCACTCGCGGCGCTGTCCGCTCGGTTTCTCTCCCTACTGCCCGGCCCTGCCCCCCCCCCATGGTCTGCCCGCTTGCCGGCTTCTCCCCACTCGCCCCCCGCTCGCCGTTTGCCCCCCCGCCCCCCGCCCGTCTCGCTGCTTGTCTGCCTGTCCCCCCACCTGCCCCCCTCCCCCCCCATGAGCTGCTGCGCGCCCCTGCCCGCTCCCCCGCCCATTCTCCCCCCGCCCGCTCCCCTCCCCCCTTGCCCACCGTCCCGCTGCTCGCCCCCTACCCTCACCCACTTGCCTCCCGACTCCCGTGCCTGCCGACCTGCTTTTCCTGCTCGCCTTCCCCCGCTTGCCGACCTGCCCATCTCACCGACCCCCCCCGCCTGCCCCCCCCCGCCTGCCCGTCTCCCTTTTGCCCGCCCGTGTGCTCACGTCCCCGCACACCGACCTGCCCAACTACCCGTACCCATGCCCGTACCCCTGCCCATATCCATGCCCGTACCCCTGCTCGTACCCATACCCGTACCCCTGCCCATATCCATGCCCGTACCCCTGCCCATATCCATGCCCGTACCCCTGCCCATATCCATGCCCGTACCCCTGCCCATATCCATGCCCGTACCCCTGCCCATATCCATGCCCGTACCCCTGCCCATATCCATGCCCGTACCCCTGCCCATATCCATGCCCGTACCCCTGCCCATATCCATGCCCGTACCCCTGCCCATATCCATGCCCGTACCCCTGCCCATATCCATGCCCGTACCCCTGCCCATATCCATGCCCGTACCCCTGCCCATATCCATGCCCGTACCCCTGCCCATATCCATGCCCGTACCCCTGCCCATATCCATGCCCGTACCCCTGCCCATATCCATGCCCGTACCCATACCCCGGCCCATATCTATATCCATGCCCGTACCCATACCCCTGCCCATATCCATACCCATATCGATACTGATACCCGTACCCCTGCCCATATCGATACCCATACCCGTACCCGTACCCCTGCCCATACCGACACCCACACCCGTACCCATATCGATACCCATACCCCCACCCATATCCATATCGGTATCGATACCCACGCCGTGCCCCGCCCCCACCACAGCGCGCGCCGTTCCCGCCAACACAGCCCCACCCCCACGCGCACCGCGCCGCCCCTGCAACTCCTTCACTTTAAAATCCCGCTCCTTCAAGACGGGCAGCGCCGCGCACCAATCGCGCCGCGCCCCACCGGAGCCCGGCGGCCAATGAGAAGCGCGGCGACGCGGCGGAAGTCCCGCCCAGGGGGCAGGGTCGCGGCGGCTCAGGGGGCGCCACGCGCCGCGTCATGGAGGCGCAGTGTGCGTGCGGCCATTGACGGCGCCGCAGCTGCGTGCGGAGCGGGCCCGGCTGCCCCGCGCCCCCCGCCCGCTCCCTCCCGGCCGCGGTTGCGTCCCCACGGCCGCCCTCCTTCCTTCGCCAGCGCGGAGCCGCGGGACGAGGAGGAGGAGGAGGGGGGCGATGGAGATGAAGAAGCGCATCAACCTGGAGTTGCGGAACCAGGCCCCCGAGGAGGTGAGTCCGTCCCGGCGGACGGTGCGGCTCCGCCGGGTGCGGGGCGGCGGCGGCGCGGCCTGCAAGTTGGCTGCGGGCCGGGAGCGCGGCCCCGCGGGGCTCCGCTCGTCCGTTTCCTTTCGGTTTCCGTTTTATTTCGCCTCGCTTCCCCCGCTCCGCTCCGCGCCCGCCCTCGCTCCGTCCCGCGGAGCGCGGCGTCCCGTCCTCGCGCCCCTCCTTTCCGTGGTTTTCCGGGGGGGGTCCCGGGGGGGGGGTCCGCCCCGCGCGGCGCCGCCCCCTCCGCCCGCGCCGTTTCCGCTCCGTACGGAACCTCCGTTGAGCGCTGCGGCGATAGCGTAGAGCGGAACCGGAGCTCCCGGGGCGGAGCGGTCACGGCACCGCCGCTCGGGACGGAGGGAACCGCGGACATCGCTGAACCGCGCGGCCCCGAAGTCCCGGTCCGCCCCGCGCCCCGGTTCCCCTCCGTGCCGTGGGCTGCCCGCCCCGCCCGCTCATGCTGCCCACGGACCCCTCCTCGGTCCCGGCACCGTGCGGGGCACCCACGCGTGGTACTCGGCACGGACGGCCCCGTGGAGCTGCGCCCGCTGCCCCACGGCAGCTCCCCCCCCCCCCCCACTGCTCCCACGGATGCTCCGCAGTGAAATGGGCGCATTAAACAGAACGTGGCCAACAGGTCCCCCCACAGTGACCCCAAAATCCTTTATTCCAATTCCATGGGCCCCACATTGCGGCAGTGGCCCTCAAAATGACCCAAAAATGCCCCTAAAATCCTTTATTACAATTCCATGTGCCTCACGTGGCAGTAGTGCCCCCCAAAATGACCCCATGGTCACCACAAAATGATCCTAAATCCCCCAAAATGACACCAAAATGACCCTAAATCCCCAAGTGACCCCAGGATGAGCCTAAATCCCCCAAATGACCCCAAAGTCACCCCAGGATGACCCTAAATCCCCCCAAATGACCCCAAAGTCACCCTAGGATGACCCTAAATCCCCCAAAATGACCCCAAAGTCACCCCAGGATGACCCTAAATCCCCCAAAATGACCCCAAAGTCACCCCAGGATGACCCTACATCCCCCAAATGACCCCAAAGTCACCCCAGGATGACCCTAAATCCCCCAAATGACCCCAAAGTCACCCCAGGATGACCCTAAATCCCCCAAAATGACCCCAAAGTCACCCCAGGATGAGCCTAAATCCCCCCAAGTGACCCCAAAGTCACCCCAGGATGACCCTAAATCCCCCAAATGACCCCAAAGTCACCCCAGGATGAGCCCAGCCTCCTGCGTGGCCAGCAGGTCGAGGGAGGGGATCCTCCCCCTCTGCTCTGCCCTGGGGAGAGGGGACCTGATCCAGGGGGAGAAATATCGGAGGGGTGGGGGGCACAGTGGCGAGGCCAGACTCTTTTCAGCAGTGCGTGGGGACAGGACGGGGGGGGAACGGACACAGACTGCAGTGCTGTGGGTTTGGGGTCACTTGGGGTCATTTTGGGGGGCACTGCTGCCGTATGGGGCACGTGGGATTGGAGTAAGGGATTTGGGGGTCATTTCTTTGGGGTTTTGGGGTCATTTAGGGTCATTTTGGGGCCATTTTGTGGTCATTTTGGGGGCATTGCTGCCATATGGTGCACGTGGAATTGGAGTAAGGGATTTGGGGGTCATTTTGGGGTCATTTTAGGTGGATTTTGGGGTCAGTTTGGGTGGTTTGGGGGTCATTTTGGGGGTGTTGCTGCCATATGGGACACATGGAATTGGAATAAAGGATTTTGGGGTCCCTCTGTGGGATTTTGGGGCCGTTTTGGAGAGCTGTGCGACCTGGTGTAGGGAACTGCTTTGCAGGGGGTTGGACTCGATGATCTCTGGGGGTCCCTTCCAGCCCCTGTGGTTCTGGGATTCTGTGGGGTCATTGTGTGGGGTTTTGGGGTCATTCTGGGGAGGTTTCAGGGTCACTTGGGGCCATCTTGGAGTCATTTTGGGTGGGTTTTGGGGTCGCTTTGTGGGGTTTTTGGGGCATGGCTGCCATATGGGTTACGTAGAATTGGAATAAAGGATTTTGAGGTCGTTTGGGGTCGTTCTGGGGATCCTTTTGGGGGGTTTTGGAGTCTTTTGGGGATCCTTTTGGGGGGGTTTGGAGTCTTTTGGGGATCCTTTTGGGGGTTATTTTGGGGGCATTGCTGCCATTTGGGGCACATGGAATTGGAAAAAAAGACTTTGGGGTCATTTCATGGGGTTTGGGGTCATTTCATGGGATTTTGGGGTCAGTTTGGGGTCATTTCATGGGATTTGGGGGTCACTTAGGGGTCCCTCTGTGGGCTTTTGGGGCCGTTCTGGAGACCTGTGCCACCTGGTGTAGGGAACCGCTTTGGCAGTGGGGTCGGACTCGCCGATCCCTGGGGGTCCCTTCCAACCCCTGCATTTCTGAGGTCGGTCGGGACTCAGCCCGGGACTGAAGGCCCCGTTTGGTGTCGCAGCCCACGGAGTGGGGCAGAGCGTGGGGAGCTGCGGTGCAGCGCAGTGCGGCCCCACTGGGCCGTGGGGATGGTCGCGGTGGGGCTGCACGGGGTGTGGGGCACGGGAGCCCACGGTGTGTGGGGCGCGGCCCCGTGCTGAGGCTGTGCCGGGTGCTGCGGCCTCGTGGGCGCGTTAGGACACATTGAGGCCCTATTGGGCCCTATTAATGTCCTCGCTAACGAGGGATGTGTTCATCAAGGGATGAAGCGGGCTGGAAGTTAATTAGCTGCTGGGTGCCGCTCTCCTGCGTTGATGAGCTCGCTGTTTGGATGGAAGTTGTTTAATTGGGCTTCGTTAACCCGAGGGATGCGCTGCGGGGTTCGGGTCTGGGGAGGAGTGGGGCGGCTTCGTGGGCTCCCGTGGGATGGTTGGGATTTAGGAGTGGGTTTGGAGGGAACGGTTGGGATTTAGGAGTGGGTTTGGAGGGAACGGTTGGGATTTAGGAGTGGGTTTGGAGGGAAAAGCCCCACTGGGTTTTGTCCCCACTGATGTGAGGGATATGTGGGGTGGGGTGGGGGGGTTTGGGGGGGCTGCCCACCTTTGTCACAGCACCTTCACCTCGTGCTCCCCATGGAGTGGTCCCTTTCACTCCCAGCCGTGCTGTGCTGGAGCCGTGGGGAGCCCAGAGCGTCCACACCGACATCACCGCTCGCGGTTCATGCGGACAGAGCGAGCCGAGGGGAGATACATGGGGGGCGGGGCAGTGGGGGGTGGTGGGGGGCGGGGCGGTGGGGCCGTGCCTCTCAGTGAGGCGGGTGGGGGTGACTGCAGCCACAAGTGTGGTCTCAGTGACTCCGAAGGCCGCGAGGAGGAGTGTGGGGAGGGACGAAGGCCCCGAGGAGGAGCGCGGGGAGGGACGAAGGCCTCGAGGAGGAGTGCGGGGAGGGACGAAGGCCTCGAGGAGGAGCGCGGGGAGGGATGAAGGCCTCGAGGAGGAGTGCGGGGAGGGACGAAGGCCCCGAGGAGGAGTGCGGCTAGGGACGAAGGCCCCGAGGAGGAGTGCGGGGAGGGACGAAGGCCCCGAGGAGGAGCGCGGGGAGGGACGAAGGCCCTGAGGAGGAGCGTGGGGTGGGACGAAGGCCTCGAGGAGGAGCGTGGGGTGGGACGAAGGCCTCGAGGAGGAGCGTGGGGAGGGACGAAGGCCCTGAGGAGGAGCGCGGGGAGGGACGAAGGCCCTGAGGAGGAGCGTGGGGTGGGACGAAGGCCCTGAGGAGGAGCGTGGGGTGGGATGAAAGCCCCGAGGAGGAGTGCGGGGAGGGACGAAGGCCTCGAGGAGGAGTGTGGGGAGGGACGAAGGCCTCGAGGAGGAGCGTGGGGAGGGACGAAGGCCTTGAGGAGGAGCGTGGGGAGGGACGAAGGCCTCGAGGAGGAGCGCGGGGAGGGACGAAGGCCTCGAGGAGGAGCGCGGGGAGGGACGAAGGCCTCGAGGAGGAGCGTGGGGAGGGACGAAGGCCTCGAGGAGGAGCGCGGGGAGGGACGAAGGCCTCGAGGAGGAGCGTGGGGAGGGACGAAGGCCTCGAGGAGGAGCGTGGGGTGGGACGAAGGCCCTGAGGAGGAGCGTGGGGTGGGACGAAGGCCCTGAGGAGGAGCGTGGGGTGGGACAAGGCCCTGAGGAGGAGCGTGGGGTGGGATGAAGGCCTCGAGGAGGAGCGCGGGGGGGACGCTGTGCAGGAGCGGGGGTTGGGTGCTGCTCATCCCGCTGTGCTCTGTTTGAAGGTGACGGAGTTGGTGCTCGATAACTGCAAGTCCAGCAATGGGGAGATCGAGGGCCTGAACGATTCCTTTAAGGAGCTCGAGTTCCTCAGCATGGCCAACGTGCAGCTGGCGTCGCTGGCCAAGCTGCCCACGTTGAGTAAGCTCCGCAAGGTACGTGTCCTGAAAATGGCCCCAAAACGATGCCAAAATCCACTCCAGATGACTCCAAAATCCCACCGAATGACCCCAAAATCCTTTATTCCAACTCCATGTGCCCCATATGGCAGCAGTGGCCCCTAAAATGACCCCCAAATCCACCCAAAATGCCGCCAAAATCCCACAGAATGACCCCAAAGTCACCCCGAAATGACCCCAAAATCCTTTATTCAAATTCCCTGGTCCTCATATGGCAACAGTGTCCCCCAAAATTGCTTCAAAATCCTACCAAATGACCCCAAAATCCTTTATTCCAATTCCATGGGCCACATATTGCAGCAATGGTCCCCAATGTGACCCTAAAATGACCCTAAAATCCTTTACTGCAATTCCATGTGCCCCATATGGCAGTAGTGCCCCCCAAAATCCCCCAGAGTGACCCCAAAATCCTTTATTCCCAGTCCATGGGCTCCATATGGCAGCAAAGCCCCACAAAGTGACCACAAAATCCCTCAAAATGACCCAAAAGTCCCACAGAATTACACCAAAAGGACCTCAAAATCCCACAGAGTGACCCCAAAATCCTTTATTCTGATTCCGCGTAACCCACATAGCAGCAGTGCCCCCCAAAATGACCCCAGAATCCACCATAAATGGTCCCCAAGTCCCACACGATGATCCCAAAATCCTTCATTCCAATTCTATGATCCCATATGGCAGCAGTGCCCCACAAAGTGACCCCAAAACCCACCCAGAATGACCCCCAAGTCACCCCAGGGTGAGCCTAAATCCCCCAAATATCCCCAAAGTCACCCCAGGATGAGCCTAAATCCCCCAAGTGTCCCCAAAGTCACCCCAGGATGACCTAAATCCCCCAAATGTCCCCAAAGTCACCCCAGGATGAGCCTAAATCCCCCAAATGTCCCCAAAGTCACCCCAGGATGAGCCTAAATCCCCCAAATGACCCCAAAGTCACCCTGGGATGACCCTAAATCCCCCAAATGACCCCAATGTCACCCCAGGATGAGGCTAAATCCCCCAAATGACCCCAAAGTCACCCCAGGATGAGCCTAAATCCCCCAAATGACCCCAAAGTCACCCCAGGATGAGCCTAAATCCCCCAAGTGACCCCAAAGTCACCCCAGGATGAGCCTAAATCCCCCAAATGACCCCAAAGTCACCCCAGGATGAGCCCAGCCTCCTGCGTGGCCAGCAGGTCGAGGGAGGGGATCCTCCCCCTCTGCTCTGCCCTGGGGAGAGGGGACCTGATCCAGGGGGAGAAATATCGGAGGGGTGGGGGGCACAGTGGCGAGGCCAGACTCTTTTCAGCAGTGCGTGGGGACAGGACGGGGGGGAACGGACACAGACTGCAGTGCTGTGGGTTTGGGGTCACTTGGGGTCTTTTTGGGGGGCACTGCCGCCGTATGGGGCACGTGGGATTGGAATAGGGGATCTTGGGGTCACTTTGTGGGATTTTGGGGTCATTTTGGAGTCATTTTGTGGGGCTTTGTGGGATTTTGGGGTCATTTGGGGGGATTTTGTGGTCATCTTGTGGGCATTGCTGTCTTATGGGGCACGTGGATTTGGAATAAAGGATTTTGGGGTCTTTTTTGGGGATTTTGGGGTCGTTTTGGGTGGTCTTGTGGCCATATGGTGCGCGTGGAATTGGAATAAGGGATTTTGGGGTCATTTTGGAGTCATTTGGGTGGATTTTGGGGTCAATCTGGGGGCCATTGCTGCCACGAGGCCCAAGGAATTGGCATGAAGGATTTTGGGGTCCATTTGGGGTCCATTTGGGGAGGCTGTGACCCTTCATTCCCTCCCTCGTCCCCCACTGCAGCTGGAGCTGAGCGACAACGTCATTTCCGGAGGCCTGGAGGTCCTGGCAGAGCGATGTCCCAATCTCACGTACCTGAATCTGAGCGGCAACAAAATCAAAGACCTGGGCACCGTGGAAGCTCTGGTGAGTGCGGCCCCGCCGTGGGACGGAGCGGTGCGAGGGCTGACGTCCTTTCAGATGAAGCAGCGTTGGGTGTAAACGGCAGCGTGGGAATCCCACATCGGGGATTCAGAGCAGCGTCTTCCGCTCCTTCCCCGGCAGCTGTGGGTTTGCTGTGCCCCCGCTGCTCCCCACGCGCTGAACTCAGCCGTGCTTTTTGTGCCGCTCCCGGAGGAGCGGTGCTGGGAAATCCCTCCCGTGAAATCCTTTCCGTGTCGGACGTGGGAGCCGTGCAGCTCCGGCTCTGGAGGAGCAGCCCGGTTTCGTGTGCTCGTCCCCTGCCCCGATCTGCGGAGGTGCAGCAGCTGCTTAGGAGACAAAGTGCAAGCAGCCACTGAGCCTGTGCAGTAATTAGCGTGGGTCTGAGGCGGTTAATTAGCAGCGTACCTGAGCAACGGGAGAGTTAAGTGCAGGAGGAAGCCGTGGCTTTGATGTGCCCATGGGTTGACCTGTCGTCCCGTTGCTCTCTGGGGCTCTGTGAGCTCTTCTGTGGATGCTGTGGGGCCCCAAGGTTGACCTGCTGTCCTGTGGGTCTCTATGGGGTCACTGTGGGTCTTAATGGAATCGCTGTGGGGCTCAGTGGGGTGCTCTAGGGCTTGCTGTGGTCGCAGTGGGACCCTGCGGCTTGACCTGTCGTCCTGTTGCTCTCTGGAGCTCAATGAGCTCTTCTGTGGATGTTATGGGACCCAAAGGTTGACCTGTTATCCTATGGGTCACTATGGGGCTCTCAAGGGCTCATTCTGGTCCCTGTGGGTTGACCTGTCCTCCCATTGCTCTCTATGGGGCTCTGTGAGCTCTTACGTGGTTGCTATGGGGCCCTGTGGGTTGACCTGCTCTCCTATGGGTCTTTATGGGGCTCTTTGGTCCCTATGGGTTGACCTGTCCTTCCTTTACTCTCTATGGGGTTCCCTTTGGTCCCTATGGGTTGACCGTTCCTCCTTTTGCTCAGTATGGAGCTCTGTGAGCTCTTCTGTGGATGCTGTGGGGCCCAAAGGTTGTCCTGCTCCTCTGTGGGTCACTATGGGGCTCCATGGGGCTCTTTGGTCCCCATGGGTTGACCTGTCCTCCTTTTGATCTCTATGGGGCGGGGCTCTGTGAGCTCCTGTGGATGCTATGGGACCCAAAGGTTGACCTGTTATCCTATGGGTCACTGTGGGGCTCTCAAGGGCTCATTCTGGTCCCTGTGGGTTGACCTGTCCTCCCATTGCTCTTTATGGGGCTCTGTCAGCTCTTACGTGGTTGCTATGGGGCCCTGTGGGTTGACCTGCTCTCCTATGGGTCTTTATGGGGCTCTTTGGTCCCTATGGGTTGACCTGTCCTTCCTTTGCTATGGGGTTCCCTTTGGTCCCTATGGGTTGACCTGTCCTCCTTTAGCTCTCTATGGGGTTGCTATGGTGCCCAAAGGTTGTCCTGCTCTCCTGTGGGTCACTATGGGGCTCCATGGGGCTCTTTCGTCCCCATGGATTGATCTGTCCTCCTTTAGCTCTCTATGGGGTTCCCTTTGGTCCCTATGGGTTGACCTGTCCTCCTTTAGCTCTCTATGGGGTTGCTATGGGGCCCAAAGGTTGTCCTGCTCTCCTGTGGGTCACTATGGGGCTCCATGGGGCTCTTTGGTCCCCATGGGTTGACCTGTCCTCTCATTGCTCTCCATGGGGCTCTGTGAGCTCTTCTGTGGATGCTATGGGGCCCAGACTCAGCCCTCTTGTCCTCCTGGGCGCACTGTGGGCTCAGGGTCAGCGGAGCATGGACGCCCCCCGGTCCCGTTCCTTTTCAGCCGCGCAGCCGCTCATCCCCGGCCCCGTGGGGTCACTGTGGGGTCTCTGTGCCCAGAGCAGTCGCAGGGGGCACTACACCGCGGCGTGCTCTGCGTGTTTCAGCTCCTCGTGGGGGTTCTGTGCTGTGCAGGGCGCTCACGGGGCAGTGCTCCGTAAAGCTCCCCACGGCGCACAGCCCACGTGTCCTGAGTGTGCGTGGGGTCTGAGAGCTGACACGTCACAGTGTGCTGTGCCACAGTGACCGCGTGGGGGTCGGCGTGGCACGGGGCGTGGCACAGGGTGGGTCGGTGTGGCGTAAGGCAGATTGGTGTGGCATGGGGCGTGGCACGGGGCGGGTCAGTGTGGTATGGGGTGTGGCATGGTGCGTGGCATGGTGTGGGTCAGTGTGGCACAGTGGGTCAGTGTGGCACGGAGCGTGGCAGTGCAGGTCGGTGTGGCGCAGTGCAGGTTGGTGTGGCATGGAGCGTGGCCGTGGGGGTCAGTGTGGCATGGGGTGGGTCAGTGCAGCACAGAGCATGGCATTGCAGGTCGGTGTGGGTTGGTGTGGCACAGTGTGGGTCGGTGTGGCACGGGGCGTGGCACGGAGCATGGCAGTGCAGGTTGGTGTGGCACGGGGCGTGGCCATGGGGGTTGGTGTGACATGGGGCGTGGCACGGGGTGGGTCAGTGCAGCACAGAGCATGGCAGTGCAGGTCGGTGTGGCGCAGAGCGTGGCCGTGGGGGTCGATGTGGCACAGGGCGTGGCCGTGGGGGTTGGTGTGGCATAGTGCAGGTCGGTGTGGCACGGGGCGTGGCCGTGGGGGGTTAGTGTGCCACAGGGCAGGTTGGTGTGGTGCAGGGTGTCCCATGTGGGGGTCGGTGTGGCACAGAGCGTGGCAGTGCAAGTCGGTGCGGCGTGGAGTGTGGCACAGGGCAGGTCGGTGTGGCACAGGGTGTCCCATGTGAGGGTCGGTGTGGCACGGGGCGTGGCCGTGGGGGTCGGTGTGGCACGGGGCGTGGCCGTGCTCTGCCTGCACGGCTGCGTTGGGCACACGGTGCATTTATCTGTGGTGGCGATCGCAGTGCGGCTCCAAACCGCATTTTGAGTCGAACTTTGTGCTGAAGTTTGGCTGGGCGCAGCTCCGGGTGGGGCGAGGTGGGGCAAGGTGGGGCGAGGTGAAGTGGGGCAGGGTGGGGCCAGGTAGGGTGGGGCGATGTGGGGCAGGTGGGGCGGGCCAGGGTGGGGCAAGGTGAGGTGGGGTGGGGCGAGGCGAGGTGGGGCTGGGTGGGGCGAGGTGGGGCGGGGCAAAGTGGGGCAGGGTGGGGCAAGGTGAGGTGGGGCAGGGCAGGGTGGAGCCAGGTGGGGCGGGGCAGGGTGTGGTGGGGCGGGGCAGGGTGGGTGAAACGCGCTGTGCTGCTGCTGCCGTGTGGGTTCTGCTTCCTTGGATTGAGAAGAGGGCAGAGATCCTTTCCGTTTCTTTCCAGCAAAACCTTAAGAACTTGAAGAGCCTCGACCTGTTCAACTGTGAGATCACGAACCTGGAGGACTACAGGGACAGCATTTTCGATCTGCTGCAGCAGATCACGTACCTGGACGGCTTCGACCAGGAGGACAACGAGGCGCCGGACTCGGAGGATGACGATGATGAGGGTGAGCTCACGACGACCCGCGCGGCCGCACTGCTCCATATGGCAGCGGTGCCCCACAAAATGACCTGAAAATGGCCCCGAGATGGGGGTCACTGTGGGGGATTTGGGGGTCATTGTGAGGGCCATTGCTGCCATATGGGGCCCATGGAATTGGAATAAAGGATTTTGGGGTTTCTCTGTGGGATTTTGGGGCCGTTTTGGGGTCATTTTGGGGGGCGTTGCTGCCATTTGGGACACATGGAATTGGAATAAAGGATTCTGGGGTCCCTCTGTGGGATTTTGGGGCCGTTTTGGGGTCATTTTGTGGGGCGTTGCTGCCATATGGGGCCCATGGAATTGGAATAAAGGATTCTGGGGTCCCTCTGTGGGATTTTGGGGCCGTTTTGGAGACCTGTGCGACCTGGTGTAGGGAAGTGCTTTGGCGGGGGGTTGGACTCACTGATCTCTGGGGGTCCCCTCCACCCCCTATGATTTTGGGATCCTGATTGATTCTGGTTCTGTGTTTCTGTGAGTTGTGCCTGGAGCTCGTGATGTAAAAGAGTGGGTGGTTTTTCTTCGAGGAAGAAGAAAGCTGCCGCGCTCCTCTGCATTTAAGTCAGACTCAGTTCCCACTTGAAAGCCTTTTCCCACGGGCGCTGGAGCTCGCTCACCCCGCGCTCGTTAGCTCGCGTCCTTAACGAAGCGTCCCTTCCCGCACTCTGAGGCCGTTTCTCCTTTCTGAAGGCGACGAGGACGACAACGACGATGATGAGGACGAAGCCGGTCCCCCGGGGGAGTACGAAGAGGAGGACGACGAGGATGATGGCGGCTCAGAGCTCGGGGAAGGCGACGAGGAGGAGGAAGTCGGCCTTTCGTACCTGATGAAAGAGGAGATTCAGGTAAAGGGCTCCGGGGGCCCCGCAAAGGAGAGCGGAGCGGGGGATCCGCCCGCGGACTTTGGGTCCGTTCGATGCTGAGTGGGGGATGGGAGCCCCAGCAGAGGACGGAGTGCGGTGTGAGCGGTGGCGGTCGGTGCTCGGGCACTGCTGGAGGAGCCCGCTGTGATCCCGCACCGTCACGGCCACAGAATGGGTTGGAAAGGCCTTAAAGGTCACCAGGGCCAACCACGGCCCAACCGTGCTGCCCTCGCTCTGAGAACCCTCGGCTGCATCGCATCTCTGAGCACCGCCTCCAAACGGCTCTGAACCGCAGCCGGGGGCCCCACCACCCCCTGGGAGCCCTCTCCAGGGCGCAACGACCCCTTCTGTCCAGGAGCGTTTCCTCACGTCCGACCTGAACTGACCCTGGCACGACTCGGAGCCGTTTCCCCCGGTCCTGACAGCACTGAGCAGTCCTGCCTGCTTATAGATTCATAGCTCCGTGAGGTTGGAAAGGAGCTACGAGATCACCCAGTCCAACATCCTCCTGTCACCATCCCTACCCAACCGCTCAATCCAATCCCTCAGCACCTCATCCAAACGCTCCTTGAGCAGCGCTAGGGATGGTGCCCCCACCCCCTCCCCAGGCAGGCCATCCCAGGGCCTGACCACTCCTTCAGAGACAAAATTCCTCCTCAGATCTCATCTCAATCTTCCCCGGCGCAACTTGTGGCCATCCCCTCCCGTCCTGTCGCTCTCCCCGTGAGCACCGTTCAGATATTGGGGGGGAGCAGCGAGGTCTCTGCTCATCCTCTTACCCACACTGAGCAGCCCCAGCTCCCTCAGCCTCTCCTGGTGGGGCCGATTCCCCAAAGCCCTTTGTGAGCTGTGGAGCTGCTCCAGTGCCTCCACATCCTTTCCATACCGAGGTGTCCAACGCTGAGCACAGCACTCGAGGTGAGGCCTCATTCACGCTGAGCTCGGGGCACGATGGCATCCCCGTGCTGCTCAGCACCCCAGTCCTGACCCAGGCCAGGACGCCGTTGTCCTTCCTGCCCCCCGGGCACACTGCCGGCCCCCCTTCAGCCCGGTGCCCGCCAGCACGCCGAGCTCCCTTTCCACCAGGCAGCTCCGCAGCCTCTCCTCCCCACGCTTGTAGGGCACCTGGGGTTGTGACCAAAATGCAGGACCCCACGCTCAGCCCTGTTAAAACTCACACTGTTAACCTCGGCCCATCAGTCCTGCCTGTCCAGGTCCCTCTGCAGTGCCCTTCTCCCCGCTGGCAGACCACTCTCAGGCCATGGGATCCGGGGCCTCTGTTCCCTGACCCCAAAGTCATCCCCAAATGACCCCAAAGTCCCACAGAACTACTCCAAAATGACCCCAAAATCCTCTCAAAGTGACCCTAAAATCCTTTATTCGCATTCCACGTGCCTCATATGGCGGTAGTGCCACCCAAAATGGCCCAAAAATCCACACAGCATGGTCCCAAAATCCCACATGATGACCCCAAAATCCTTTATTCCAATTCCGTGGGCCCCATATGGCAGCAGTGCCCCCACACAGTGACCCCGAAATGACGCCAGAATCCACTCCAAATGACTCCAAAGTCCCACAAAATGACCCCAAAATCCTTTCTTCCAATTCTGTGTGCCCCATGTGGCAGCAATGGCCCCTAAAATGACCCCAAAATAATTTATTCCAATTCCATGGGCCCCATACGGCAGTAGTGCCCCCCAAAACGGCCCCAAAATCCCACAGAGTGACCCCAAAATCCTTTATTCCAATTCCATGGGCCCCATATGACAGCAGTGCCCCACACAGTGACCCCAAAATTATTCAAAAATGACCCCAAGATTTTGGGGGCGATGTGGGGTTGCATTGCTGCCATTTGGGGCCCATGGAATTGGAATAAAGGATTTTGGGGTCCCTCTGTGGGATTTTGGGGCCGTTTTGGAGACCTGTGCGACCTGGTGTAGGGAAGTGCTTTGGCAGGGGGTTGCACTCGATGATCCCTGGGGGTCCCTCCCAGCCCCTTTGGTTCTGGGATCCGTGCTGCCCCTCCATCCACACCGCCCCACGCGCTCCTGCAGCCCCTCCCTGGGCACAGCTCGCAGCGATCCTTTCCCAATTGTTTTAAAGGATGAAGACGATGACGATGACTACGTTGAGGAAGGAGGCGATGAGGAGGAGGAAGGTGAGTCCTCGGCCAAGTGTGGGTGTCATGGAGCCCAGCGGGCGTGGGGGGGGCAGCTGTCGGCGTGAAGCACTGAGTGCTTTCATCAGTGGGGGGCAGAGCTGAAGCCGCAGCGTGGGAAGGGAGCGCGGCAGCGCCCGCAGGATTTCCTCCTCTGGAGTGGGCAGGAGGAGCGTGGACGTGGATGTGTGTCCCACAGTGTGGAGTGGGCAGGAGGAGCGTGGACGTGGATGTGTGTCCCAAAGTGGAGTGGGCAGGAGGAGCGTGGACGTGGATGTGTGTCCCACGGTGTGGAGTGGGCAGGAGGAGCGTGGACGTGGATGTGTGTCCCAAAGTGGAGTGGGCAGGAGGAGCGTGGACGTGGATGTGTGTCCCACGGTGTGGAGTGGGCAGGAGGAGCGTGGACGTGGATGTGTGTCCCAAAGTGGAGTGGGCAGGAGGAGCGTGGACGTGGATGTGTGTCCCACGGTGTGGAGTGGGCAGGAGGAGCGTGGACGTGGATGTGTGTCCCAAAGTGGAGTGGGCAGGAGGAGCGTGGACGTGGATGTGTGTCCCACGGTGTGGAGTGGGCAGGAGGAGCGTGGACGTGGATGTGTGTCCCAAAGTGGAGTGGGCAGGAGGAGCGTGGACGTGGATGTGTGTCCCACGGTGTGGAGTGGGCAGGAGGAGCGTGGCCGTGTGTCCCAGGGCTGAGGTTGGCTCCGCAGGGTGCAGGATGTTATCAGGCTGTGGCTGCTGAATTACCCAGGAAACCAAGAGCTGAGTGTTGTGTGATTTCGGTGTTTGATATCCCACATCACGACGTCGCGTGCTGTGCTGGGAGCTCAAGAGTTGATGCTTTATCCCCGTGGGGATCCCTGGCTGGGAATCCACGGCTCCTGACACCGCTGGACCACAACTGAGCGTTAACTCCTGCGCTCCCAATACACCGCGCGATGTTACGATGTGGAATATCAATACAACAGAAATGATGAAGCCATGATGACGAGGCTCCACCTGGGGAGCTGCTGGCGCTCCCTCCTTCACGTGCTGGGGTTTCCGAGTGGGGCAGTGCCCGTCTGGTGTGCACTGCTGGCTCAGTGGGGCAGGCCGTGGGGATGTGCAGAGCCCTTCAGAGCAGGGCTGTGATGCGGCAGCGCTCCGTCCTCCCCTCCTCAGCATCACTGCCCTCAGATCCGTGCACATATCGGACCGGGATGGCCGACGAGCCGGGAAACGAGAGAGGACCACGCATTGGACTGGATGACCTTGTAGGTCCTTTCCAACCTAATGGACCTATGAACCTATTAGCTGGGCTGAGCTCAATGGGGTGAGGTTCAGTAAGGCCAAGTGCCGGGTGCTGCACTGTGGCCACAATAACCCCATGCAGTGCTATAGGGGCAGAACGGCTTGAAGGATGGAGAGAGGAAAAGGACCTGGGGGTGTTGGCTGATGCTCGGCTCAACGTGAGCAGTGTGCCCAGGTGGCCAAGAAGGCCAACGGCATCCTGGCCTGGATTAGAAACAGTGCAGCCAGCAGGAGCAGGGAGGTGAGCATCCCCTGCACTCAGCTCTCCAGTGCTGCGTTCAGTTTTGGGCCCCTCACTGCCAGAAGGACATGGAGGCCCTGGAGCGTGTTCAGAGAAGGGCAGCAAAACTGGGGAGGGGTCTGGAGCACCATGAGGAGCGGCTGAGGGAGCTGGGATGGGTTGGGGTGGAGAAGAGGAGGCTCAGAGGAGACCTTACTGCACTCTGCCACTTCCTGAGGGGGGGTTGTGGTGAGGAGGGGCTGGGCCTCTTCTCCCTGATAAATAACGACAGGACGAGAGGGGACGGCCACAAGTTGCGCCGGGGAAGATTGGGATGAGATCTGAGGAGGAATTTTGTCTCTGAAGGAGTGGTCAGGCCCTGGGATGGCCTGCCTAGGGAGGGGGTGGGGGCACCATCCCTAGCGCTGCTCAAGGAGCGTTTGGATGAGGTGCTGAGGGATTGGATTGAGCGGTTGGGTAGGGATGGTGACAGGAGGATGTTGGACTGGGTGATCTTGTAGCTCCTTTCCAACCTCATGAACCTATGGACCTATGAGCATCTGTAGGGCTGACAGGACCGCACTTCGTGGCTGCACCAAAGTCACCGCTGCTGAGGGCGAGCGGAGGGGCTCTGCAGCACAAGGGGGGGACCGGAGCGGCTGTGGGGTCTGAGCGCTGTCGGGATTTGGGCTGCGTGTGTCGCAGTCACAGTGAGAGCTGGCACGTCTTTAAGGGGTTTCTTAAAGGTGGGTGTGAGGAAAGGCTTGCTCCGTGCGCGCTGCCTGCCTCGGGGAGCTGAGCCGGCCCCGACCCGCTCCCGTCGCCTCTGCTGAGTGCTTGAGGTCTGAGATCTTGTCCTCATCCTCTTCCTCAGCAGACACCGTTCGAGGGGAGAAGAGGAAACGAGATCCTGAAGACGAAGGCGAGGAAGAGGACGATTAATTCGTGATCGACCACGCAGGACCAGATTCCTAAGCCACAGAATACGCAATAGTGATTATGCAGACCCGTATGTCTCCATGTACCATAGATGTCCCCACAGAAAGCGGTAACTTTTTATAGGAGAAGTGTGGTTTTACTATTCTGCCCTTTTTACCATTCCAGATAAGATACCATAGCCTGCTAGTGAACCTATAGGAAAACGATTTCCAGCCCCGTGATTACCGAAGCCATTGTCAGGTTTTCCCCCTAGGGTTTGATTTGGAGCTCTTTAATTTCGTACAAGCTTGCTGTGCTGTCACCGTTCCTCCAGAGTTCAGATGTCTGTCTCACACGGATTTCATACCGGGAATTTCCCCCAGATTTTCAGGTTTTTGTACTTAAATCAGTGCAACTCGGACTGTTTTGCCTCGTGGAGCTGCTCCTGGGCCGCGCTCCGAGTGCTCGGCATCGAGCTCCAGCTCTGCTGCAGCTCCCGGAGAGCGGCCCCGGCACCTCGAGCTCTTCTCCCCGCTGAGCAGTGAACGCTGTGAAGCCTCAGTGGGTCTTTCAGAGGGTTTTTTCCCCTTCGCTGGAGAGCTCAGCTTGCTGTGATGCGATGCCGCGGCCAAGAGCGAGGGCTGCGGTGCTCCCGGGCCGCGTGCTCGTTGCAGGCAGGAGCAGCTCTGCTTCCACTCCTCCTGCAGAAGGAGCGCGGTGTCCCTCCCTCAGCTCTCAGTCCTCGTTTTGGGACTTCCCAGTGCTCGGCTGCAGGAGATCTGCGTTCCTGACGCTCCTTCGGGGCCCCACACCTCCGCAGACCCACGGAAGGGGGGGATGCCCAGAGCTCAGGCTTTCTTTGCAGCTCACCGTCACGTTTCGAAGCCTGGCTGCAGGCACACGTCAGAGCCCGCTGTGCTCAGCGCTGCTTTCCGTGCTGAACACGAGCAGAATCTTGCTGGGCTGCCCAAAGTGTGAGCAGGAGCTGTCCCCCATGGCAGCCTGCGTGTGAGCAGGAGCTGCTTCCCTCTATTCCAGCCTGGGTGTGAGCAGGAGCTGCTTCCCTCTATTCCAGCCTGGGTGTGAGCAGGAGCTGCTTCCCCTATTCCAGCCTGGGTGTGAGCAGGAGCTGCTTCCCTCTATTCCAGCCTGGGTGTGAGCAGGAGCTGCTTCCCTCTATTCCAGCCTGGGTGTGAGCAGGAGCTGCTTCCCTCTATTCCAGCCTGGGTGTGAGCAGGAGCTGCTTCCCCCTATTCCAGCCTGGGTGTGAGCAGGAGCTGCTTCCCCCTATTCCAGCCTGGGTGTGAGCAGGAGCTGCTTCCCCCTATTCCAGCCTGGGTGTGAGCAGGAGCTGCTTCCCCCTATTCCAGCCTGGGTGTGAGCAGGAGCTGCTTCCCCCTATTCCAGCCTGGGTGTGAGCAGGAGCTGCTTCCCCCTATTCCAGCCTGGGTGTGAGCAGGAGCTGCTTCCCCCTATTCCAGCCTGGGTGTGAGCAGGAGCTGCTTCCCCCTATTCCAGCCTGGGTGTGAGCAGGAGCTGCTTCCCCCTATTCCAGCCTGGGTGTGAGCAGGAGGCCGTGGTGGCCGTGCCCCGGAGGAGCCGGGCTGAGCGCACTGAGTTCAGACCCGCGGCGCCCCTCCCCCACCCGCGGTTTGGACTTCGGGGCAGTAGCGGTAGGAAACCGATCCGCGCTGTCCCGCGTGGTGCCGACCCAAATACCGCACACAGCTTTATTCCAGAGATTATTTTTGTATGTGGCTGACGGCGGCTGGCGTTAAATGGGGAGACAGCGGAGGGGGGGGGGGGGGGGGGGAGGAGGGGCCTTTCCCGGACCCGGGAGGAGGGTTTAATGAGGGCTTAATGAGGGTTTAATGAGCTATTTCACGTGCTGCCGCTCTGAGCGTGGTTCCTGCAGGGCTGGAGTGCTGCAAAGCCCAATTTCTCGTGTGTGTTTTCCTTCCCCCCCTCCAAAATAGAGCCTTAAACTGTAGTTCCCACGTGGCTGCGGAGCAGGGCTGGGGGGGGGGAGCGGGACAGCAGCGATGCTGGGGGGGCTGACTATGCTGGGGGGGCTGACGATGCTGGGAGGGGGCTGACGATGCTGGGAGGGGGCTGACGATGCTCAGGGGGGCCGACGACGCTGGGGGGGCTGACGACGCTGGGAGAGGGCTGACAATGCTGGGGGGGCTGACGATGCTCAGGGGGGCTGACGATGCTCAGGGGGGCCGACGACGCTGGGGGGGCTGACGACGCTGGGGGGGGCTGAGGATGCTGGGAGGGGGCTGAGGATGGAGCTGTGGGTGCTGGGAGGGGGCTGAGGATGCTGGGGGGGGGCTGAGGATGGAGCTGGGGATGCTGGGAGGGGGCTGACGATGGAGCTGGGGGTGCTGGGAGGGGGCTGAGAAGGTGTCTCCATTCCTGATGAGCGTCGCTGGCAGTGCCCCGAGCTCGGGGTTGTGTCGGTGTGGGCGCAGCTGAGCGTGCCCCGGTCCGGAGGGGTGTGTGTGTGTTCGGGGCACCGCTCCGCGTGCAGCTCGGGGGCAGCGGAGCCTTTCTCCACCTTCAGCTTCGGCTCTTTGAGCTCGGGGAGCAGCGGTGACTGTTACCGCTCGGAGCTCCGCTCGGGGTTTCCCTTATCCTCCTCTTTCTGAGCACACGAAGTGCGACGGAGCGTTGGGCTCTGGGGTCGATCCGCGTTTCTCCTCCAGCTCTGTGTGCAGCACAGATTTTACAGGCGAGCGACCCCGACCCTCCAGATCACTTCTGGCCCTTTTTTTGGCTCGGCGGATCTTTCCACGTTTGGGGTTTTCTATTTTGTAGAGGTTTTGTCCCGTTCGATGCTCTTTGTATGGCGGTATGTACATAGTGCGTTTTGGTTCCTTACTCTTTCCTTCAGCTTCGGCGTTCGGGATTTGGTTTCAGTTTTGAGCGGAGCCGCAGCGCTCCTCGGCTGTCGCAGTGACGAAGCGTTCCCTCCCCGCGTGTGCTGTAAATTTTAAATTAAAGAGTTTTCAAACGGAATTATTTCAAATAAACGGAGGCTGCTGTGTTGGATTACTGCTGCTGGGGGGGCCGCGGGGCGGGGTTTGGGGCTCAGTGCTCCTGGTTTGGGGGTTCAGTGCTCCTGGTTTGGGGTACAGTGCTCCTGGTTTTGGGGGCTCAGTGCTCCTGGGTTTGGGGGCTCAGTGCTCCTGGTTTGGGGGCTCAGTGCTCCTGGTTTGGGGGCTCAGTGCTCCTGGGTTTGGGGGCTCAGTGCTCCTGGTTTTGGGGGCTCAGTGCTCCTGGGTTTGGGGGCTCAGTGCTCCTGGTTTGGGGTACAGTGCTCCTGGTTTTGGGGGCTCAGTGCTCCTGGTTTGGGGTACAGTGCTCCTGGTTTGGGGTACAGTGCTCCTGGTTTTGGGGGCTCAGTGCTCCTGGTTTGGGGTACAGTGCTCCTGGTTTGGGGGCTCAGAGCTCCTGGGTTTGGGGCTCAATGCTCTTCATTTTGGGGCTCAATCAGTGCTCCTCATTTTGGGGTACAGTGCTCCTGGGTTTGGAGCTCAGTGCTCCTCATTTTGGGGCTCATTGGGGACTCAGTGCTCCTGGTTTGGGGTACAGTGCTCCTGGTTTGGGGCTCAGTGCTCCTGGTTTGGGGCTCAGAGCTCCTGGGTTTGGGGCTCAGAGCTCCTGGGTTTGGGGCTCAATGCTCTTCATTTTGGGGCTCAATCAGTGCTCCTCATTTTGGGGTACAGTGCTCCTGGGTTTGGGGCTCAGTGCTCCTGGTTTGGGGTACAGTGCTCCTGGGTTTGGGGTTCAGTGCTCCTCATTTTGGGGCTCAGTGCTCCTGGTTTGGGGGCTCAATCAGGGCTCCTCATTTTGGGGGCTCAATCAGGGCTCCTCATTTTGGGGCTCAGTGCTCCTGCGTTTGGGGTTCAGTGCTCCTGGGTTTTGGGAGCTCAGTGCTCCTGGGTTTTGGGAGCTCAGTGCTCCTGGGTTTTGGGGTTCAGTGCTCCTGGTTTGGGGTACAGTGCTCCTGGGTTTGGGGTTCAGTGCTCCTCATTTTGGGGCTCAGTGCTCCTGGTTTGGGGGCTCAGTGCTCCACATTTTGGGGCTCAGTACTCCTGGTTTTGGGGTTCAGTGCTCCTGGTTTTGGGGTTCAGTGCTTCTCATTTTGGGGCTCATTGCTCCTGGTTTTGGGGCTCAGTGCTCCTGGGTTTGGGGTTCAGTGCTCCTCATTTTGGGGTACAGTGCTCCTGGGTTTGGGGCTCAGTGCTCCTGGGTTTGGGGCTCAGTGCTCCTGGGTTTTGGGGTTCAGTGCTTTTGGTTTGGGGCTCAGTGCTCCTCACTTTATGGCTCAGTGCTCCTGGGTTTGGGGTACAGTGCTCCTGATTTTGGGGCTCAGTGCTCCTGGGATTGGGGCTCAGTGCTTTTGGTTTGGGGCTCAGTGCTCCTCGGTTTGGGGTACAGTGCTCCTGGGTTTGGGGCTCAGTGCTCCTCATTTTGGGGCTCAGTGCTCCTGGTTTGGGGTACAGTGCTCCTGGGTTTGGGGTACAGTGCTCCTGGTTTTGGGGCTCAGTGCTCCTGGGTTTGGGGTTCAGTGCTCCTGGTTTGGGGTACAGTGCTCCTGGTTTGGGGGCTCAGAGCTCCTGGGTTTGGGGCTCAATGCTCTTCATTTTGGGGCTCAATCAGTGCTCCTCATTTTGGGGTACAGTGCTCCTGGGTTTGGGGCTCAGTGCTCCTGGTTTGGGGTACAGTGCTCCTGGGTTTGGGGTTCAGTGCTCCTCATTTTGGGGCTCAGTGCTCCTGGTTTGGGGGCTCAATCAGGGCTCCTCATTTTGGGGCTCAGTGCTCCTGCGTTTGGGGTTCAGTGCTCCTGGGTTTGGGGTACAGTGCTCCTGGTTTGGGGTACAGTTCTCCTGGGTTTGGGGTACAGTGCTCCTGGTTTGGGGGCTCAGTGCTCCTGGTTTGGGGTACAGTGCTCTTCATTTTGGGGGCTCAGTGCTCCTGGGTTTGGGGGCTCAGTGCTCCTGGTTTGGGGTACAGTGCTCCTGGTTTGGGGGCTCAGTGCTCCTGGGTTTGGGGCTCAGTGCTCCTGGTTTTGGGGGCTCAGTGCTCCTGGGTTTGGGGCTCAGAGCTCCTGGTTTGGGGGCTCAGAGCTCCTGGGTTTGGGGCTCAATGCTCTTCATTTTGGGGCTCAAATCAGTGCTCCTCATTTTGGGGTACAGTGCTCCTGGGTTTGGAGCTCAGTGCTCCTCATTTTGGGGCTCATTGCTCCTGGTTTGGGGACTCAGTGCTCCTGGTTTGGGGTACAGTGCTCCTGGTTTTGGGGGCTCAGTGCTCCTGGTTTGGGGTACAGTGCTCCTGGTTTGGGGCTCAGTGCTCCTGGGTTTGGGGCTCAGAGCTCCTGGTTTGGGGGCTCAGAGCTCCTGGGTTTGGAGCTCAATGCTCTTCATTTTGGGGCTCAAATCAGTGCTCCTCATTTTGGGGTACAGTGCTCCTGGGTTTGGGGCTCAGTGCTCATGGTTTGGGGTACAGTGCTCCTGGTTTGGGGTACAGTGCTCCTGGGTTTGGGGTTCAGTGCTCCTCATTTTGGGGCTCAGTGCTCCTGGTTTGGGGGCTCAATCAGGGCTCCTCATTTTGGGGCTCAGTGCTCCTGCGTTTGGGGTTCAGTGCTCCTGGGTTTTGGGAGCTCAGTGCTCCTGGGTTTTGGGGTTCAGTGCTCCTGGTTTGGGGTACAGTGCTCCTGGGTTTGGGGTTCAGTGCTCCTCATTTTGGGGCTCAGTGCTCCTGGTTTGGGGGCTCAGTGCTCCACATTTTGGGGCTCAGTACTCCTGGTTTTGGGGTTCAGTGCTCCTGGTTTTGGGGTTCAGTGCTTCTCATTTTGGGGCTCATTGCTCCTGGTTTTGGGGCTCAGTGCTCCTGGGTTTGGGGTTCAGTGCTCCTCATTTTGGGGTACAGTGCTCCTGGGTTTGGGGCTCAGTGCTCCTGGTTTTGGGGCTCAGTGCTCCTGGTTTTGGGGTTCAGTGCTTCTCATTTTGGGGCTCATTGCTCCTGGTTTTGGGGGCTCAGTGCTCCTGGGTTTGGGGCTCAGTGCTCCTGGGTTTTGGGAGCTCAGTGCTCCTGGTTTTGGGGGCTCAGTGCTCCTGGTTTTGGGGGCTCAGTGCTCCTGGTTTTGGGGTTCAGTGCTCCTGGTTTTGGGGCTCAGTGCTCCACATTTTGGGGCTCAGTGCTCCTCATTTTGGGGTACAGTGCTCCACATTTTGGGGCTCAGTGCTCCTGGTTTTGGGGTTCAGTGCTCCTGGTTTTGGGGCTCAGTGCTCCACATTTTGGGGCTCAGTGCTCCTGGTTTGGGGCTCAGTGCTCCTCATTTTGGGGTACCGTGCTCCTGGGTTTGGGGCTCAGTGCTTCTGGGTTTTGGGGATCAGTGCTCCTGGGTTTGGGGCTCAGTGCTCCTGGTTTGGGGTACAGTGCTCCTGGGTTTGGGGCTCAGTGCTCCACATTTTGGGGCTCAGTGCTCCTGGGTTTGGGGCTCAGTGCTCCTGGTTTGGGGTACAGTGCTCCTGGGTTTGGGGCTCAGTGCTCCACATTTTGGGGCTCAGTGCTCCTGCTTTGGGGGCTCAGTGCTCCTGGGTTTGAGGCTCAGTGCTCCTCATTTTGGGGTACAGTGCTCCTGGGTTTGGGGTTCAGTGCTTCTCATTTTGGGGCTCATTGCTCCTGGTTTTGGGGCTCAATCAGTGCTCCTCATTTTGGGGCTCAGTGCTCCTGGGTTTGGGGTTCAGTGCTCCTGGGTTTGGGGCTCAGTGCTCCTGGGTTTTGGGAGCTCAGTGCTCCTGGGTTTTGGGGTTCAGTGCTCCTCATTTTGGGGCTCAGTGCTCCACATTTTGGGGCTCAGAGCTCCTCATTTTGGGGTACAGTGCTCCTGGTTTTGTGGCTCAGAGCTCCTCATTCTGGGGTTCATTGCTCCTGGGTTTTGGGAGTTCATTGCTCCTGGTTTTGGGTTTGCCGTGCACAGTGCTCCAACAGCACAGCTCTGCTGTGGGATTTACTGCGGGACGGAGTGTACCCTCGGTCAGTTTGCAGAGGACACCGAGTTGGGAGGATGTGTCAAACTGCCTGAGGGCAGGGAGGCCCTGCAGAGGGACCTGGATAGGCTGAACAGCTGGGCTGAGCTCAATGGGGTGAGGTTCAGTAAGGCCAAGTGCCGGGTGCTGCACTGTGGCCACAATAACCCCATGCAGTGCTATAGGGGCAGAACGGCTTGAAGGATGGAGAGAGGAAAAGGACCTGGGGGTGTTGGGTGATGCTCGGCTCAACGTGAGCAGTGTGCCCAGGTGGCCAAGAAGGCCAACGGCATCCTGGCCTGGATTAGAAACAGTGCAGCCAGCAGGAGCAGGGAGGTGAGCATCCCCTGCACTCAGCTCTCCAGTGCTGCGTTCAGTTTTGGGCCCCTCACTGCCAGAAGGACATGGAGGCCCTGGAGCGTGTTCAGAGAAGGGCAGCAAAACTGGGGAGGGGTCTGGAGCACCATGAGGAGCGGCTGAGGGAGCTGGGATGGGTTGGGGTGGAGAAGAGGAGGCTCAGAGGAGACCTTACTGCACTCTGCCACTTCCTGAAGGGGGGTTGTGGTGAGGAGGGGGTGGGCCTCTTCTCCCTGATAAATAGCGACAGGACGAGAGGGGATGGCCACAAGTTGCGCCGGGGAAGATTGAGATGAGATCTGAGGAGGAATTTTGTCTCTGAAGGAGTGGTCAGGCCCTGGGATGGCCTGCCTGGGGAGGGGGTGGGGGCACCATCCCTAGCGCTGCTCAAGGAGCGTTTGGATGAGGTGCTGAGGGATTGGATTGAGCGGTTGGGTAGGGATGGTGACAGGAGGATGTTGGACTGGGTGATCTTGTAGGGCCTTTCCAACCTCATGAACCTATGGACCTATGAATCTCAGCTCTGCCACATTCCCTCGTGCTCTGCCACGTCCCATCTCCCGCAGCGGCCTTCACTGCCGCCGGTCGCCCTGAGAGGAGCAGTTGGGATTAGCTGCCATTTCCAGCGGCCGAGCTGACGGGGGCTGAGGCAGCGGAGTCACGTCGCTATTTACGGAGCAATGGGTCCGTGTGTCAGTCCGCCTTTCACCTCCAGCTGAGCACTGCCCCTGGCCCGCTCAGGCTGCCCACGGACAGCACGTTGCAGACCTGCTCCACACACACAAACACTCAGGGCCGTCCTACACAGCGTTATCGGCCAGGGAAAGCTATCTCTATCCAAATGCACACAGTTTTCCACACGTGGCCCTGACAGCTCCTAAGCAAAGGCACCAGGCAGCGTGAAGAGCAGAAATAAAAGTGCACGGAGTCTGCTCGTGTGTCCAGAGAAGTCCTGAAAGAGAGGAAAAAACACACACAGAAATATTTGTATATGTCTCTACTTCTATCTCTGTATCTCTCTATCTCTCTCTATCTCTCTATCTCTATCTATCTCTATATCTATCTATCTCTGTCTACCTATCTCTGTCTATCAATCTCTCTCCTTATCTCTCTCTCTCCCCCTATCTCTCTATCTCCCTAACTTTCTCTCTCTCCCTCTCTCTCCCTCTCTCTATCTCCCTTTCTCTCTCCATCTCCCTTTCTCTCTCCCCCATCTCTCTATCTTTCTATCTCCCTCTCCCTCTCTCTTCTATCTCCCTATCTTTCTCTCTCTCTCTCTATCTCCCTCTCTGTCTCTCACTCTTTCTATCTCCTCTCTCCCTCTCTCTCTCCCCCCATCTCTGTCCTCCATCTCTCTCTCCCCTATCTCTCTATCTCTCTCTCTTTCTATCTCCCTATCTTTCTCTTTCTCTCTCTCTCTTTCTCCCTATCTCCCCATCTCTCCCCCCCTATCTCTCTCTCCCCCATCTCTCTCTCTTTCTATCTTTCTATCTCCCTCTCTCTCAATCTCCCTCTCTCTCCCCATCTATCTTTCTCTCTCTCCCTCTCTCTATCTCCCTATCTCTCTATCTTTATCTCTCTATCTTTATCTATCTCTCTATCTTTATCTATCTATCTTTATCTATCTCTATCTTTATCTATCTCTATCTTTATCTATCTCTATCTTTATCTATCTCTATCTTTATCTATCTCTATCTTTATCTATCTATCTATCTCCCTCTCTCTGTCTCTCACTATCTCCTCTCTCCCTCTCTCTCTCCCCTATCTCTCTATCTCTCTCCCTCTCTTTCTATCTCCCTATCTTTCTCTTTCCCTCCCTCTCTCTCTCTCCCTATCTCCCTCTCTCACTCTCTCTATCCCCCTCTCTCTCAATCTCTCCCCCTATCTCTATATCTTTCTCTTTATCTCTCTCTTTCTCCCTATCTTTCTCTCTCTCTCTCCCCCTATCTCTCCCCCCTCCTCTCTCTCTCTATCTCCCTCTCTTTCTCCCCCTATCTCTCTCTCCCTCTCCCCCTCTCCCTCTCCCTCCCTATCCACCTTCCCACCCGTGTTTAATTATTGTCCGGTTGGAAACGGTTTTGTAGCGATGTCCGTGATGATTTTTTCCTGCAGTGTGATCCCCTCGAGCGCATCCGTCCGCTGTCCCCAGAGGAACGCAAACGTCTTTTTACACCTTCGCCATTTTTCTGTGGCGACAGACTTGACTCAAGGAATTGCAGCTCAGAAGTGGAACACAAGAATGTTTTGGGGATGTTAGTACTCAAGAGGGATTTGAAATCGGTGTGATCCCAAGGCCGGGCTTCGTCCCTCGCAGGACTCGGGCTGCTGAAGGCAGCGGGTGACGCGTGGTGGGAGGGATGCTGCCTCTCAGCACATCCCAATCGCAGCACTGCATCTCCTTCGCAGTGCGGATGTCCACGCGGAGGCATCAGAGCTGAGCAGTAGTGTGGGGAGCACTGCACGCCTGCAGATACAGCACCGTGCTTCCCACGGCGGTGCTGGAGCGGCCACGCGAGGGCTTGTGCTGTCACCGACATTCTGCTCATCTCAGTAACTGTCCTGCTCCAGTTAATATTCAGAGAGCGCAGTAACTGATCCCAGGAAGAGTTTGGCACCGAAGCTGAGCCAAGAGGATTGCCCCAGGATTACGGTGCTAATTTAAGAGATCGCTTTTTATCTTCATTAGCCAAAGGAGGGGGGGGGGGCGTTCCTTTCCTCCTCGCAGGGAGACGCGAGGCAGCGCGCTGCACCCCGCGTGTCACCCACAGACGGCATCCCTCCTCTCTTTGATCCATACACCATTGCCTCACATCTTCAGGAGTTCAGCTCCTTTCCTAACGTGGGATCCCATTTCTTCACCACGTCTCCCTCAGCTGCCAGGATCTTTGAGATTCTGATTTCAGATGCCACCGTCTTTGAGATTTACCAAGTCAGATTCGGGACGCAACGCAGACCTTCCTCGAGCTGAGGAAACCACCAGGAAACCACGCTGTCGGGACCCAGCTGTCCCCTGTGGAGCAGATGTCACTGCTTTGCGAGATGTCACCGTGCCCCATGGACATCCCGGCACTGCGGAGACACAGTGCAGCAAGGCACGCGTGCAGGCGGCAAGTGCAGGAGGAGGTGGTCCTCCCATGCATCCCGTTACTGCTCAGTGTGCGAGGCTGTGTGTGCAGGACCGTGTGTGCCAGCACGGGCAGCTCACGTCTTTCTGTCAGCTTTCCATTGAGGTTTGTTCTTCCCATCCACGCGTGCCACGGCACTGCCACTGCGGACGTCAGCCCGGCCCAGCGGAGCGGCGCAGCTCTGCAGGAGTGCTGCTCTGAATTAACCTGCTCGCTTCGGCAGCACGATGACGTTCCCCTCTCATCCGTAAAGGGGTGATGACCTCGGTAACAGAGACAGAAACAGACGAGTGGCAAACAAAGTGCTGCCAGCAGGACGGAGCTGAGGTCCTGGCAGACTGATAAACAGCAGTTGCTCGGAAGCGATTGTGCCTGTGCCTCTCGTGACGTTTCTCTTCCTCTGCTTTTCATTAATTTGAAATAATTTCCCCTCCACCTCTCTGCTGAGAGCGACGTGTTTTGCATCACACCGCTGCCCGTGCAGTAAACACAAACGGCTCCGCTGAACCGCCCTGGGAACCGCTTGTGCTCCCGTTCTGCTGCCCCGAGCTGAGCCCTGCGGTTTCCTGTGGTCCCTGGAAAACGAGCTCGCTTCACGATGAGCAATGGTTTACTCCTCATTATTTTTTCATGATCTTATCGTGCTTCTCCTCTTAACAGCGATGGGGGAAACATAAACAAAAAATGAGCAAAGGCGCTTTGGTGTCCGGGACCTCAGCGGCTGCCTTTGGGAAACACGACGTTTTCACAAATGACGTGGAGATCGGCGGCCACTCGGGGCGGGTTTGGGAGAACTCAAGTGGGCTTTAAGGCAAGAAAAGCTCTCTCAGCTTTAAGACGCCTTCGCAGTCGGTCCAGAGCCAACTGCTCAGAGCCCAGTGAGGCTGGAAGGGCTTTGTTCCCCAAACCCCCACGCTCCGTTGTCGTACTTCTCCCTGTGTCGCTGAACAACAGCAGCCCAACGTCTTGAGCTCGCCTCTCCGTGTCTCGGCGGTGCTCGCCATCTGTTCCTCTGTCGTCTCCCATCCCTTATCCTCTTTATGGCACTCTGCTGCTTTATCCTCCCAGCAAATCCAGGCGAGTCACTGCGCACGGTTAGGGCTGCGCTCTAATCCCCCTCCGCATCTGTGATGCTCAGAGCCGCGAAGGCGCTGCCTCGTCGCTGCCGGGGATGCTGGAAGGACAGCAGGCTCTGAGCTTTGCCTATTTCTTCTGCCGCTGACCGACGTCTGAAGCTTCTCAGATCCTCTCTGCTCTGCCCACTGAGCAACGGCGCTCCTCAGTTTGGAGGCTCGGACCCTCGGAAGTCGGCTCTCGGAGACCACGGGGGGCAGCGCCCGTTTACGGTGCTCCCGAGGGAGGGAACTCGGAGTGAATTTCAGTGGGGGCACCCAGGGCACCCAGCAGCAGCAGCCGGCGGTGGCGCCCACGACCCCCCGCACACACGCCATTTGTCTCTCTTGCTCTTCACGGAAGGGGTGGCAATACCCATCCAATATCACAAGACATCTGTGTCCCGAGGCTTCCGTTTGCTTCTGTTTTCATGGGCTTTTAAATCGTTTTTCAAGGCATTGAAAAGCAGACGGTCCGCCCCGGCTGTCACAGAATTGAGCGGAGCAGTTCACGGATGCACCAAGTCCATCCGAGCCCGGACTCAGCTCAGCTTTGCTTCTCCTTCGGGGCTTTCCAAATGCCAGCACTGCCTCACGCGTGCGTTTTGTGCTTTCTCCTCTCCCACACACGATTTCTGACAACGATCCAGCTGAAATATCTCAAGCAACCACTTGAAGGCTCCACGTCCATCACAAAGAAGCTGGGAGCAGCTCCTCAGCCGAGCTGCTCGGTGCCTCGTGCCATTCCAGGAGGATAACACGAGCTGCAGCTCACACCTTGCACCCCCACAGCAGCAGTGGGCACTGGGCTGCACACACACAACTTTTCACATCCCACTGTGGCTGCAGGTTGGGAATCCCACCGCCCCCCACCAACCTTGCAGCTGACGCACTGGGAATGCTGGGGGTCCATTAGAAGGGCTGAGGGCTGCTCCCACGTTTATGAAGTGAACGGAGTCGATCCAGGAGCTGCTGGGAGGGCTCATGCAGCACCGCCCGTGAAGCCCTCTGAACCATGAAAGGCAAAGTGCTGTTATTCATCTGCCACCTGAGGAGCAATTCGTGCAGGAGCTGCTGTGAGATTTCCGGCGAGGAAGTTCTGAGAAAGCTCTCATCCAAGTGGGAAAAAACCAAATCAAATCCATGAACTCCAGAACTCCGAACTCCAGGCTCCGGAGGGCTGGAGTGGCCAGGCCAGAGCTGCTGCAGCGTTCGAGACTCCTCAGCTCTGCGCAGTTTGCAGAGTGACGGAGTCACAGCGCGGGCAGAACCGTGCTGTCCTTCAGAGGACGGCAGTGTCCGTCCCCAGAGGTGGCACTGAGCCGCTCCTGCCACCCTGGCAGGGCAGAAGCTGAGCAGATTTAGGCAGCTGCCCTGCTGCCACCATCCGTATTCTGTTAGCAGCCCGGGGTACACACCCGCACTGCCAGGGGCTGCTGCTGCACCAAGGGACGCGGGATGGCACGGAGGCAGCCACGCTGTGAGCTCACACCCATTTCCCTCGGGGCTGTTCGGGGTCAGGGACCCTCTGAGCAGTGCTGCTGTGCGGGTGACAGCGCAGCAGTGTCACTTCATAGCGCAGTAGTGTCACTTCAAGTCATGTAGCACACTGCTGGAGAAGCATTCGTCGCCGCTCATCGCTACGCCCCACGCTGAGAGCGCTGCACTGATCAAATCAGATCGGATCGTGGTGGGATCGAATCACCTCGGCACACTCCCCCCTGCTGCCTGTTCTCTCTCCTCCAAAAAGCACTTTCCCTGCTCTGCATTTTGCAGCCAGGCCCCGTTTTCCAGCCAGGTGCCCAGATGTACTTTAAGAAGCACCCTGCACTTCCAAGTTTAGCATCTGCTGACGGAGTGGGGCAGCATCCCGGGACAGCGCTGCCCCACAGGAGGCTCCGAATTGCAGTGACAGTGTCACAGCACTGCGTGGATTCGGGGTCGCCATCTGGGAGCAGACGGTTCCTTGCCTGGAAGAGGAGCACCAGAAAAGCAGTGGGGCAGACAGGCTCACAATAGGAAGTGCAACACTGCGCAGTCACTGCGGGACACGGCACGGCAGCCTCTGCACTCTGCAAACGGATCACTGCAGGGGAGAGGAGCTGAGCTGCTCCATCCTGCCCAGGAGCAGGGGGCACGGCACTGGGGAGGAGCGAGAAGAGGATCCATATCCATCCACTTAAGAAAAGCAGAAGCGAACTGGGGAGACTGGGGAGTGTGTGCAGACCGTGTGCACCATTAACCTGGAGGAGGACTCGGGCGGGCTCCCTGCAGAACAAGGAGAGGAACGGGCCTGGGGGAACCGCTTCGCTGCTGCTGGGAGGGGTCGTCTCTTATAGGTTCATAGGTTCATGAGGTTGGAAAGGAGCTACAAGATCATCCAGTCCAACATCCTCCTATCACCATCCCTACCCAACTACTAAATCAAATCCCTCAGCACCTCATCTAAACGCTCCTTGAGCAGCGCTAGGGATGGTGCCCCCACCCCCTCCCCAGGCAGGCCATCCCAGGGCCTGACCACTCCTTCAGAGACAAAATTCCTCCTCAGATCTCATCTCAATCTTCCCCGGCGCAACTTGTGGCCATCCCCTCTCGTCCTGTCGTTATTTATCAGGGAGAAGAGGCCCACCCCCTCCTCACCACAACCCCCCTTCAGGAAGTGGCAGAGTGCAGTAAGGTCTCCTCTGAGCCTCCTCTTCTCCACCCCAACCCATCCCAGCTCCCTCAGCCGCTCCTCATTGTGCTCCAGACCCCTCCCCAGTTTTGCTGCCCTTCTCTGAACACGCTCCAGGGCCTCCATGTCCTTCTGGCAGTGAGGGGCCCAAAACTGAACGCAGCACTGGAGAGCTGAGTGCAGGGGATGCTCACCTCCCTGCTCCTGCTGGCTGCACTGTTTCTAATCCAGGCCAGGATGCCGTTGGCCTTCTTGGTCTCTTGCACGACGGAGAAGCTGCCTGCAGGAAGGCTCAGGGAAGGCTGCTCGATGGGAAACTATGTCAGCAAAACGGGCTCAGGTGCGAATCTCCACCTGAGTCTGAGCGTTCCTTCAGGCCAGCTTCTCCTCAGGACTTGGGCTGTCTGGCGGTGGCTGCAGTTGGGTCAGGACCCAGGAGGCCAACATCTCCGCGGCCGTGCCCCCGCCTGGTTTGGGTCAGCACCGGCACTGCTGATGAGCGCTGCGGAGGCCTCGTGCCTCTCCTCTGTGTCACTTACAGAGGCAAAGTCATCGACAAAATCAATTATCCCAACTATGGAAACTGGAAGGTTTGAGTTAGAAGTGGCAGCAAAGGTGTTATTTTCAGGTAACTCTGCCTCGCTGAGCGGACACCACTGCTGCAAGCGGCCGACAGGGATCGGCACGGGAGGGTTCAGAGGCAGCAGGACTTCTCACCGCTCCACCGCGGCCGGGAAATTATGGCACTCAGAAAGATCTCCGCTTTGAACAAACGCTGCAGTGCGGAGGGGGGAAAGAAGGGCTCCCGGGGCCGGGACTCCATGGCACAGAGTGTTCTTTCTGCTGGGATTGTCCGAGCCCGACACGATAAACAATCCTTCTGTGGGGACGTAAACAGCGCTAGGTTGGTGGTGGAGAACAAAGGCTGCGATTCAGCGCTGGATCAGCTGAACGCTGCGCGTGACGGCCCCGTGTGGGGGTACACACCGACCACTGCCCACCAAGCACCCCGGGGCCCATCCCCACCTCCACTGCGCCTCACCAGGAAAACGTGTATGGGGAGACACGAACCCGAGCAGCACAGCTCCCATCCGGGGGGTCCTGCAGGGCAGAACCAGAGCAGCACAGCTCCCACTTGGGGGGTCCTGCAGGGCAGAACCAGAGCAGCACAGCTCCCACTTGGGGGGTCCTGCAGGGCAGAACCAGAGCAGCACAGCTCCCATCCGGGGGGTCCTGCAGGGCAGAACCAGAGCAGCACAGCTCCCATCCGGGGGGTCCTGCAGGGCAGAACCGAGGGTGGGCAGAGCCGGGGGGGGCACGTGGCACGAGTGCCCCCAAACCCTCTGCTTTGTCCTTGTGAGGTCGCACCCCCCCGGCTCTGAACACCAGCACCGGGGCACAATTTCAGCGTGCTTTGCCCTCGGCCGTGAGCACCCGCAGCATGGGGAACACGGCAGCGGGGCTGTGCTGCCTTCCACGCACCATGCCCTGCCCCACTCAGCACCGTGCTGTCCCCCATCGTCACGGCACATCCCACGAGTGGGGCCATGGAGCTCAGTGGGGCCGCGTGCTGCTCCGGCAGCGGCAGGCACCGCCGTGAGATGCAGAACGGTGAGGAGCCGCTGCTCCCTGCACACGTGGTGGCTCTGCCGGGGGGACCGGCCCCACAGCAGCTCCATATGGGGCTATAGGTCCCATGCAGGAGATACGGGACCCCGTGAAGAGTGTACAGACCCCATGCAGGGTTATGGGTCCTGCATAGGAATACAGACCCCATGGAGGCCCTACACGGGGCTACAGCCCCCACACTGATACACGGGCCCCATAGAAGCCCCACACAGAAATAGAGACCCCATGGAGGCCCCACGCGGGGGCACAGGCCCCACATCGATATGTGGGCCAGACAGAGGCCCCACTCAGACATTCAGACCCCATGGAGGCCCTACACAGGGCTACAGCCCCCACACTGATACATAGGCCCCATAGAAGCCCCACAGAAATACACTCTCTGTGCGGCCCCGCGCAGCACTACTGGCTCCATACAGACAGCCGGGCCCCACGCGCGCCCCACGCAGGGGAACAGCCCCCACGCAGGGCTGCGGACCCCACGGGAAAGGTCCAGATCCCATGCTGTGCTTCAGACCCCACACACACCGCCGGGCCCCACGGAGCGCGAACACGCTGCGCCTCGCACAGCGCCGCAGGTCCCACTCGGGGGCACGGACCCCACGCGTGGACCACAACTCCACTAACAACACCCCCACGCCCCCGGCCCCTCCTGTCCCGCGCAGGCGCAGTGCGGGGGGTTGGGATGGGGGGGGGGGGGGGGGGTGGGGGGGGGGAGGGGTAGAGCCGCGCCCCCATTGGTCCGGCGCTGCCCGGCGGAGCGGGGCGGGGCGGCCGCGTGCGCCCCCGAAAGCGTTCCGGGCGGGAACGGGGGCGGCGCAGCGTTCCGGGCGGCGGCGGCGACGACGGCGACGGCGGCACCGCGCTCCCCTCCCCTCCCCCTCACCCCCCCCCGGCCCCTCCCGCCCCTCCGGGTGCGCGGCCTCGGCGGCGGCGCGGCACTATGGAGCCGCTCGCAGGTAACCTCCGCGGGGCCGCGCTCCGCGACGCTCGGGAAAGTTTACTCCGCGGCCGGGCCGGGCTCTGCGGGGCGGGCTCGGGGTCGGAAGAGGGGGGGGAGGGCGGTGTGGGTGTGGGGAGCGCTCTCCGCGCCGTGGGGATCCCCCCGACCCCGAGCAGTGTAGGGCCGTGGGGAGGGGGGGGTCATCCCGGGTGGGGCCGTGCGCCGGGGCCTCGTAGCCCGGAGCCGTCGCAGCGGAGGAGTGAGCGCGCCGTCCCCGATCCCCGGCGGCGGGGGACGGTCCCACGGAGCCGGGACGGAGCGCGGCCGAGCGGGCGGTGCCGTTCCCGTCCCGTGTAATGGCGCTCTGTTGCTTTCCTCCGTTCTCCGCCCCGCGGCCTCATCGCTGCTGACCTGAAAACACGCGTGGCCCCGCGGTTCCCCGCGGCCGCTCCCGGCGCTGAGCTCCGTGGGGGACGGAGCTCCAGGGATGGGAGCGTGGAAGTGGCAGCGGAGCTCTCAGCCTCGGATCCCGGGAGCGGAGCCGCCTCCTGCCCGGCGAACGCACGGTGCCGGTTGGCGGGGACGGCACCCGCGGGGATCCCGCGTGGCATCAACACGCGAGAAGCGGTAACGGGACGGGGACTCCGAGCAGCGCCGTCACCGTGGGGTGGGCGGCACGGCCTCGAATCGCGGGTCTGATTATAAATAACGCTGATGCCGCCAGCTTCGGGCACAGAGCTGGAAAAGTCCGAGCACGGTGGCTGGAGGTGGCATCGGGTGCTGAGAGCACCGGATTTCTTCTGTCTCACCCCGGCGTGTGTTCCCGTCTCGGTGTGGCTGAGCTCGATGGCATCAGTGTACGTTCTGCTGCAGATTTGAGCTCAGGACACCGGGCTCTGGGCCCCGGGCGCCGGGCTCTGGGCTCTCAGCTCTGTTTTTTGTTGTCCTGTGGCTCACAAAGCACTTGGCCCCGCTGACCCTGGAACGGCGGCGTGCCATAGTGATAACAGCTTGTTGGGGTTTTACACTTGTTCAGGAGAAGCTGTTAAAACCTCGCAGCTCTAATTGTGGGCATGACAGAGCTGCTCTCCCGAAGGAGCTTGAGGAAAGTTATGTGGCGATGTGAGAGCGCGGTCTGAACGTGAGTGCAGTGAGGACCGCCAGCAGTGATGTTCAGTGCGTTTGCCTGAACTTCTTTTCCTGCTGAAGAAGGAAACTGAGAGTGGGGGCATGGAGAGGAGCTGGTACGGGAGCTGTTTCAGGAGCCGGTGGCCTTCACTCTGCATTTTGTGGGGACGGCTGCTGAGCAGCATCCCAAATCTGGTGGTCCCACCGCTCGGTGCGGTGACAGCGCAGTGTCACACTGCAGAGCCGTGTTGGCCCTGGGCAGGGAGTGTCCCTCCACAAAGTGCCTCGCTGTGGCTGCAGGCTGCAGCCGCCCTTTCCAAGTGGGCAGTGCTGGCACGGAGCGTGGCCGGAGGAGGATGCGGCTGTGCCCAGGAGCGGCCCCTGGGAGCAAAGTGCTTGGCCTGTGGGGCCGGGCCCTGAGCTGGAAATAGTCGTGCCGTGGTTTCCAGGTGCTGGCTCTCCACATGTTTAGTGTAGATGCACGCTGCGTGTTCGGTGGACACGGGGTGGGAGTGACAGCGGCTCATCGTGCGACGGATGCTGCGCGGGGGCCGGACTCGCCACGCTTCCCTGTGTTTGGTGCTGGGTGCTTGGGGTGTGAGCTCTTGCTTTGCTTCGAGGGCTGTTTGGAAGCAGAAAGATGGGGCTGACAAAGTTCAAACCCTCCTGAAAGGGGAATGGGTACAGAGCAGTGCTGTGGAGGTCACGGCTCTGCACGGTCCACGTTTGAAGTTGACTTCCACGTGGCTTTGAGCTCTGTTCCTCTGCTGCAGGCGTGCTCTGCAAGCCAGGATTTAGAATAATCTGGCTGCCCAAATTGGTACGGCTGTATTTAGAGCAAAGGAAGGCAGGTGATTGTAGCCTGAAAATAGGGTGGAGCTCTCCGAAGAGAAGCTGAGCGTATGAAAAAAGGGGCGACAGAGGTTTGTAAAGCACGACTCCTGCTTGACTGCCGCTTTCCTCGTGCTCTGGCTGTCTTGAGCACACAGCACGTCCTTTGAGAAGGCTTTTTTCCCCGTGTCAGAGCAGTGTGCTGTCCTGGAGCAGCACAGGCCGTGCCAGAGATCCTCAGTCCTCGCAAAGGGAGGGATCTGGGTTCAGCCACAGCGCGAGCTCGGCCTGCCCCCACGTCTCAAGAGCAAACGTGTAGGTTAGGCTCGCCTTGCTTTCCTTCTCTCGCTTGCAGCCATGTGAGTGGCTTATTTTGCTGGTAGCTATTCTGATGCAGCTTAGCAAGTGAGGAGCAGGGCTCGGTCAGCACGGCCGTGGGCTGCTGAGGGCACCGAGCTCCCGCCTGGCTCGCCTTGGGCTGCACCGTCAGCCTTTTTCACGGCAGGGGAAGGCCTCTCTGCACCAGAGCTGGGTGCTGCTGCGTGCACTTGGTGGCAGAGTTTCGGTTCAGAGGTCCCAAAGTTCAGAGCTGGCTTTGCTGCAGCTCTGGGAGCATTGGGAAGCAGCGCTCGGGGTCTGCGCCTTGAGTCCTGCCGCAGCAGCAGCTGCCCTGCGGTGCGTTTTGCAGCGTGGCTGTCCAGGCAGCCGTAGTCAGGAGCAGGAGCCTGTTTTCCTTGTTTGTTTTTTAGTGTCCGTATGACTTGGGACGGCTCTGGAGGATGTCTCGGATGTGGGGTGGTGGCTTTTCTTTTTCAGCACGCCGTGCTTTCAGAGCAAAAGGATTGGCACTCGCTGCGCTGGTGTCGGCCCAGAGGAAACCAAGCGCTTTGGAGGAGAAAATGAAAGCCCCTTAAAGTCCCTGAGTCCCACGGTCCATCTTCCCTGTGCTGTGAGTTGAATTCCTCCCCGGCAGTTCAGCGTGCTCGATGATTTTTCCCCACTATGCTCTGGAAGAGACAAACGGCGAAGCTGAGCTGTGCTTCGTTCCTGTTCCTCGTTTCCTTTTTATTTCTTCGTGTGGTCTCTTTTAATCTGCCTGCTGTGGTTCGGGCAGGGAGCAGTCCCACAGCCCTACGTCTGCCCTGGGGGAGCAGGGTGCGTCCCCCTCCCCACTCGGCTTCTGGGAGTTGTGCTGAAACTCCTTTGCCTCCTCCTCGGAGGACGCGGGGAGCTGCGGGCTGCTTTGCTTCTGTGCCTTTTCTCTGACTCTTGGCGTGTTTTACGTGAGCATTCAGTGCTCATCGTTTTACCTTTGGTACTTTTGAAGGCTCTGCATCGTTTTCCTTAGCACTGGAAGCACTGATGGGTGTGCCAGGTCCGTGTGCTCGCTGGGATGTGAGCCTGGGAGTAACCTCGCACGAGGAAAGCGAAGGGCCGGCTGCCTGAGCCTTCACCCCTTGCACGGATGCTCAGAACCCTTCTTCCTCGCTGCCTGTCCCGGCCTGGCTTCAGAAGGGTTCAGCAGAGGCAAAAATGGCCACGCTTTTCTCGCACGTCATTTCCCTGCCTGGGAGGACGAAGGTCTGAGGCAGCGGTAGGTGCAGTCCTCCCGGCCGTGGTTTGGGATGCACGGCTTTCACTGTGCCTTTATGGGTGTGGTGGCTGAGCAAGAAGTGCCGTTTGAGGACTGAGCTTATTATAGTTCGGAGCGGCGCGTGACTCACGGCGTAATCACACCACGGCGTTCCTCCCTGGAAGCGTGGCTCTGCTCGGGCCCTGCACACCATGGGCAGAGCACAGCACTGCCGTGCTGGGCAGCCCAGAGCATTGGAGCCCGCGGGGGAAGCGCTGAAGTCTGGAGCGTCGTGGGAGCACCGTGTGCCGGGCTCTCATCGGTGTTACTCCTGCATTAAAACAGCGAGCCGTCTGAACCTGGCTCGTGGATCAGCTTCTGTGTCCCCTGCCCCACTTAGCCCACCCGTTCTCCCCCTGGTGCTAATTATTTCCCTCCTGGTTAGGAGGCACGCATCCCCTCCCTGCCCGCTGTCCCGGCACGCATCCCCTCCCTGCCCGCTGTCCCCGTGCAGCACGTCGTGATGTCGGCATTCCTCGCTCTTGAGGAGCAGATCTCAGAAACGAGGCTGGGGAGCTCCCACCCAACCCAACCCAAATTCGCTTTGAGATGGAAGTAGTGCTCTGCAGAGGGAGCATTCAGACACGCTGACCGCGGTGGCCATCTTCGGTCGCTGCTGACTTTTATGACGTTGCTTTAACAGCCCGAGTTCAGAAGTGAAGGGCAGATGAGGCGCGTTGGCTTTCTGACACAAAGAGGAAACATTTTCCTCGGGCTGAAAGTGTAAAGTTTGCGAATACAGCTTCGGTTACTGCGTCGTGCCCTGAGCGAGCAGGGGACGCTCGGGTCCCAGTGGCAGGCTGCTGTTCCTTGCTTTGCTTTCAGTTTTAGGGGCCACACTTTGGGCAGCCCCCCATGCCCGCTGCGGTGCTGGAGGGGGCTGAGGTTCTGAGCAGTGCTGGGGTTGCGGGTTTGTCGGGGTGTGAGCTCATCTCTGGCACTGCTGCATGTCGTTTCTCTTTCTGCTCGGTCTGCTTTTGTGCTGGAAGTGCAGTGGGTTGAGAGCTGGCTGAGTGGCAGAGCGCAGAGGGTTGTCGTTGGGGGTGTGGAGTCCGGTTGGAGGCCCGTGACCAGCGGTGTCCCCCAGGGGTCCGTGCTGGGTCCAGTCTTGTTCAGCATCGTCATCAGTGCCTCGAGGAGGGATGGAGTCCACCCGGAGCAGTTTGCTGATGGTCCGAAGTTGGGAGGATTGGCTGCCACGCCTGAAGGCCGTGCTGCCATCCAGCGAGACCTGGGCAGGATGCAGAGCTGGGCAGGGAGAGACAGGAGGAGCTTTAACAAAAGCAAGTGTAGGGTCGTGCAGCTAGGGAGGAATCACTGCGTGCAGCAGTGCGGGGTGGGGAGGAGTGCTGGAGAGGAGCTCTGCACAGAGGGACCTGGGGGTCCTGGGGGGCGACAGGTTGGCCCTGAGCAGCGTGCCCTCGTGGCCAAGAGGGCCCATGGGATCCTGGGCTGCATGAAACACAGCGTGGCCAGCAGGTCGAGGGAGGGGATCCTCCCGCTCTGCTCTGCCCTGGGGAGGCCTCATCTGGAGCACTGTGTGCAGTTCTGGGCTCCCCAGTCCAAAACAGACAGGGATCTCTTGGAAAGAGTGCAGCGCAGGGCCACAGAGATGGGGAAGGGCCTGGAGGATCTCCCCTCGAAGAAAGGCGGAGTGAACTGGGTCTGTTCAGCCCTGAGAAAAGAAGAGTGAGAGGGGACCTGATCCAGGGGGAGAAATATCGGAGGGGTGGGGGGCACAGTGGCGAGGCCAGACTCTTTTCAGCAGTGTGTGGGGACAGGACGGGGGGGAACGGACACAGACTGCAGTGCTGTGGGTTTGGGGTCGTTTTGGGGTCATTTTGGGGGCACTGCTGCCGTATGGGGCACGTGGGATTGGAATAGGGGATTTTGGGGTCACTTTTTGGGATTTTGGGGCCATTTTGGAGACCTGTGCGACCTGGTGTAGGGAACTGCTTTGGCAGGGGGTTGGACTCAATGGAGGACCCTCCAACCCGTGATTCATGCCGTGCTGCTGGTCTGGGTGCGGTTGGCCTTCAGAAAGCTGATAGCAGAGGCAGGCTGAACTAGGAGGACTCGTGGCTCGGAAGGTTGTGAGCGTGCAGTTGTGAGTTCGTCCCCTGTGCTTTCCCCTCGTGTTTGCACGGAGCTGATAAAGCAGCTGCTGTGTGTTCAGTGGTGCAACTCGGTGCCATCAGAGCCATGGGAACAGCCCTGGGCTGCGGGCGAGGGGACCACGGGGATTAATCCGTGGGTACGGACTCTCCGAGGTAGTTTGCAAAAAACAAGAGGCTTTCTCATACAGGAGTGGCAGTGGTTTATGGGATGGTTCAGCCTGGTGCCACGATGATTGGTGCTGGGGACCCACACCCTGGGAAAGGGAGAAGGGAAATGGGCCCAGGAACAAAACAGCGGCAGCGATCTGAGGAGGAAAGCTGATTTACTAAATAAGATATCAGAAAGCAAAATCACGCAATATAATACAATATAATTGGAATCGAAGCTAATGAATCAAATAAAGTGAGCAAGAGCGTCTGATAAAGCGAAGGCCTGACGCTGCTGGGTCCCTCCCAAGGGCACAGAGCACCCCGTGGCACACAGACAGTTCTTATCTTTCCCTCTGGGCAGAAATACATAAAAACACAGAGCATCACAGAGTGCTCTGGGGAACGCGGTTCTTCTCTTCTGAGACAGATGAACCCATAACTGCCCATGATCCATGGAGCTGGCGGAGCTCAGAGCCAAACAGAGCCCCAAACGGTCGAAAGTGGATTAATTTGCCTCTAAAATACGCTCTTCAGAGATGTGATTGACCGATCCTGTCGTGTTTAGGCCCGGGCCCACGTGGAGAAGCTCGGTGCCGGGGCCGCTCACCCTGCGTGCATTGCTTGCAGCCCATGGCTGCTTTGTTCCTGTGCCAGAGGTCACTATTTCTGCACCTCTCCTGGAGAGCAGCTGCTGTGAGCGCTGCTTCCCCGCTTCAGGTGCTGTCGATGGTGGCTGGTTAATTGGGGCTCAATTAGCGGCCTGAGCTCTGATCCCCACCCCGAGCGGTGGTGTTCTGGCAGCACAGGGGCAGTGACAGCCACTGCCGACCTCGGTTTGGAGGGCACACCTTCGTGATGCTCTGGGGGGATTTCAGCCCGGGCCGTCCCGGCTCTGGGTTGCTTTCTGTATGCTGTGGCAGCAGAAGCCGGAGGGGCTCAGGCTGCGGTGGTGGCAGCACGGCCCCACACGTGGTTGGGTCACGTCACTGGGTCAGAGTGGTACACTCTTCTGCGGGTGAACGTGTGAAATCCCAACCAGAACCCTGAGCACGAGGTTCATAGGTTCATGAGGTTGGAAAGGCCCTACAAGATCACCCAGTCCAACATCCTCCTGTCACCATCCCTACCCAACCGCTCAATCCAATCCCTCAGCACCTCATCCAAACGCTCCTTGAGCAGCGCTAGGGATGGTGCCCCCACCCCCTCCCCAGGCAGGCCATCCCAGGGCCTGACCACTCCTTCAGAGACAAAATTCCTCCTCAGATCTCATCTCAATCTTCCCCGGCGCAACTTGTGGCCATCCCCTCTCGTCCTGTCGTTATTTATCAGGGAGAAGAGGCCCACCCCCTCCTCACCACAACCCCCCCTCAGGAGGTGGCAGAGTGCAGTAAGGTCTCCTCTGAGCCTCCTCTTCTCCACCCCAACCCATCCCAGCTCCCTCAGCCGCTCCTCATGGTGCTCCAGACCCCTCCCCAGTTTTGCTGCCCTTCTCTGAACACGCTCCAGGGCCTCCATGTCCTTCTGGCAGTGAGGGGCCCAAAACTGAACAGAGTACTCGAGATGCGGCGGTACCAGAGCTGAGTGCAGGGGATGCTCACCTCCCTGCTCCTGCTGGCTGCACTGTTTCTAATCCAGGCCAGGATGCCGTTGGCCTTCTTGGCCACCTGGGCACACTGCTCACGTTGAGCCGAGCATCAGCCAACACCCCCAGGTCCTTTTCCTCTCTCCATCCTTCAAGCCGTTCTGCCCCTATAGCACTGCATGGGGTTATTGTGGCCACAGTGCAGCACCCGGCACTTGGTCACACTTGAGGTGTGTGTGCTGTGGCTGTTTCTCGGGTTGTTCCCTGCTGAGGCTCCCAGGGATGATGTGGTGGCAGTGGGGCCGTGGAGCCGTCCCGTAGCTGAGCTGCACAGCTCTGCTGTGACACAAGCAATTAACCCCGTGCCTCGTTAACGTTAAGCTGCTTATAGCTCTGGACAAGCATTAGCCAACTTGGTGGTGCGAGGTTCCCGAGGGGCAGCTGTTTTTTGCTTTTCCTAATAAAGTCATTTCTGTTCATGGGAGATGGGTTGGAAGCGAGATGGTTGGAGGTGCCCCCGTGTGAAGTCCTCGTGCCAGGCTGCTCCAGAAGTCTGAGATCCCGGAGGTTTGACTGCACGAGCATCATCCTGTGCCCACGTTCTCATCCCGCAGCGGTGCGGGATGGTGATGAGGAGGAGCATCAGCCTCAAGAGCGATGAGAGCTGAGGACAGCTTCCCTCCGGGTGAAGGCACGTTGTGGAGGATCTCTGGTCTGCCCTTGGACGCCCTCATCTCTCTTGTGGCAGAAGTTCACTGTTTTTATTCCACCTCTGGATGCAGTGCTGGAGGTGGGAGCAGCGACCTGAGCGTGTTGGACGAAGTTCTGCCGGAGCTCCTGTTGCACATGAGCTGTTTCTGAAGAAACGGAGGATGGGGAGCTCGGGGAACGCGTGCCACGTGGGATCCACGTGAGCTGCACACGGCTGAGTTCATAGAATCGTAGGGGGTGGAAGGGACCTCCAGAGATCATCAAGTCCAACCCCCTGCCAAAGCACTTCCCTATACCAGGTCACACAGGTCCCTCTGTGCAGAGCTCCTCTCCAGCACTCCTCCCCACCCCGCACTGCTGCACGCAGTGATTCCTCCCTAGCTGCACGACCCTACACTTGCTTTTGTTAAAGCTCCTCCTGTCTCTCCCTGCCCAGCTCTGCATCCTGCCCAGGTCTCGCTGGATGGCAGCACGGCCTTCAGGCGTGGCAGCCAATCCTCCCAACTTCGGACCATCAGCAAACTGCTCCGGGTGGACTCCATCCCTCCTCGAGGCACTGATGACGATGTTGAACAAAATCTCTTATCTTTATGGCCCTTGGAGGGACCAGGGAAGTACGAATGGAGCACGAGGGCTGTGTGCGTTTGGGATGGGGAAAAGGTCGTCTGCGTGGAGCCCCAATCCCTGTTGTATCTGGCAAATCCTGGGAAGAACTGTCACCCTGAGATCTGAGCGGTGCCAGCGGTCGCCCCGATGCGGCCTTTGTAATGAGCACTCATCAGGAGCGCTCAGCCCGATTCCCCCTCGGGTTTCGCATCCCAGCATTGAACTTGAGGAATTCTGAACAGGTGAGGACACTGTGGCCCCTAAAAGGAGGAGAGTCACACACAGCTCCAAGAAAACACTGACACCGTTCCCCGTGTGTCCGTGCGTGTGTGCCTCGTGGGTGTCTCCTCCGGCTGCTGCTGTGGGGTGAAGGTTGCTTTCCTCTGTGGCTTTTTGGGAACCTTTGCCTTCCGGGGCTCGCCCCTTCTCTTTGTTCTTAGATGTGAGCTTTGCTGTGCGATGCTTTGCTTTGGTCCTGTGCGTTCTCCCCCAGGGGTTGCTTCCCCCCAAAGCACACAGAGCTTCCTCAGCAAAGGCAGGGGGCATCCCAGCTGGGATGCTTTGGGCTTGTGGTGATGTGGGATACCACAAAAACCTGAGAGCAGTGCGTGATGGAGGGCGGCTGGGATGAAAGCCCTCCGTGGATTTAATGCTGTGCACTCTGTGGTGGAGGGCAGCTGCTTAGCAGGCTGGTGTAATAATCCTCGTGTCAGGTGTGGGATCCAGGTGCTCAGCCTCCCTCCAGCTCGGGGCTTTGCAGTGTGCGGAGATGGACGCACGGAGGACAAAATGTAAAGGAGATGAAGTGAGAAGGAAAAGTGAAGGCAGCTTTCGTGCCTGCCGGACCGGAGCCTGTTTGCACAGCTTTGAGGATGGTGCTAGAGCACAGTGAAATAATTCCTAATTAAAAAATAACAAAGCACACAGAGTTCAGTAACTAATTAATAACTTCTGAGCTTGCATTGCTGTGTTCGGGCGCAGGCGCGGGGCTCTGGGCACGGCTGGGTCTGTAGGAGCAGCGATGTGACAGTGACCTCTCCTCTCTGGTGCTCTAATACCCATGATCTTATCCTTAAAGGATAAGGAGATGACATCACAGCAGAATGCCCCCAGGGGAAGCAAGCTGAAAAGCAGCAGCAAAGCCAGCAAAGCAGTGGAGACAGCGGCTGGGAACCTGAGCCAGAGGGCAGAAGGGCTCTGAGGTCCGCTGGGTTATTCCCACGCGGGGGATCTTCCATCGTTGGAGGCAGAATGTGAGGAAACAGAAGTGCTGCATCCCAGTGCCTGCTGTTGGTGTGCAGGGGTCCGCATCTCACTGCTTCACAGCCCGAAGGGTGGGTGCAGCTGTGCCCACCCTGCAGCTCCGGGTGCTGCGCTCCCAACACTTCTGGGAGCTGTGGGTGCCCGGGTGCAGTAACTGTGCGCTGTACTCCGCACAGCGGTGCTCTTATTCAGAGATGGATCTCAGGTTCATTGTGATCGAGGCGCTCTTCTTTCCCAGTGCTGTTTCCTCCTTGATTCAAACGTTCCGGGAGCGACACGGAGCCGCCGCACGGCTCGTGAGGTGGTGATGTTCCCAATGTCGGCTTTGTAAAGAAGCGGAGCTCCTGAAGTTCCCGGGAGCTCAGAGAGGGGAGCGTGACGCTGCCTCGCGAGCCCCGCGCTGCTTTTCCCCGGATAAACTGTCGTAAATGTGAACGTCTGCCACTTCCCCGCGTGCTGCCGAGGTGTCGCGGGTTCGTGGCCCGTGGGCTGTGTGTTCCAGGCCGTGGCTTTGCTCCTGGAAAGCTGTTGACAGCACTCAGCCCGGGGTGCCTGGGGGACTGGCAGCTGCGATCGCTTTCTCCCAGCTCCGATCCCGCCCTGTTCGGCTGCGGTGTGACGTCAGCGCCAAAAGCAGCGAGAACGTCTCCTGCTCGTAGCCAAAAAGTGATCCTGGGGAGATGATGGGGCCTTATCTCAACAGGAGGATCGCTGGAGCGGTTCTGCCTGGTATTTAAACGTGATGGCTGTTTTGAAATTCTGAGAAGTGTGTTTTCATTTGGAGTCCCAAGCGAAGCCTCGCTGAGCCGGGTCTGCTCTCGCAGGATGGGACCCCACGCTGCTGCCTTTCCCCCCAGATCAAGGTTTGAATGGTTTGAAGGGCTCGGTGATGCACGCTCTCCGCTCCTTTTATTTATTTTTGTAGTGTGTCTGAAAATGCAATTAAGGAAAACACGCCAGCTTCCCAATTCTTACCTGAGCGTCCCTCTGCTCCGCGGCCCAGCACGAAATTAAACGAGGAAAAGCTTTGAAGGATGGGTGAGATTTGGCAATGGCTCAGAGGGGCGTAGAGGGGGGGACTGTGTGCTGGCAGGAAAACCGAGGGGGTTTGGTGGTGGTGGTTTCTTCCCATGGGCGCTTTGTCAGCATTTCTGAGCTCCAAGAGACCTTACTGCGCTCCTAAAAGGGGCGAGGGGGGGACGTGGGAGGGATCCGGACCTCTCCCCCTCTGACCCCTTCCTCAGCTGCCAGGTTCCTTCCTCCTGTAGCGTGCAGGGAGTCGTTCTCATCGGAGCCTTTGCAAATGAAGGCAGTTTGGTTTTGGCTCTTCACCGGTGGAAACGGGGAAGTTGGGAAGCTGTCCTGCGGGTGGCAGCGGGAGGTGGGATGCTCGAAGCTCAGCTGCTGCTTTGCACGGCACGATGGGCAGCGGGAAGATGGGGCGCGCACAGCAGCACTTGTGCTGGGATCCGTGTCCGGAACAGCTTAGGATGTGTGTTTGGATAAGAGCATTCCCGTGCTGAGTGCTGATCGTGAGGCGTTTCTGGGATGGCTTCAAGCAACGGGCGCTGTCACACCCGTGGAGAATGCGATGGTTTTTCTGCTGCGTTTCAAACCCGTAACAGCTGTGCATTGAAATGTGACAAACCCCACGTGGATTTATCTCAAGAACCTGTGAGAGGACGAGCTCCCTGGAGCGTGACTGGGGTGGGGGATTCCGGCCCCTCCTGCTCCAGCAGTATTTGTATTTCGTGCATTGGATTATGGGGGGCTTTCCTTGCCCCCTCCTTCCCACGAGGCTCTGGGGACGGCCGGGGTGGGCTGCGTGCTGCCCCTGCTGCCTGGGGCCGCTCCTTGGGAGTGCCTTCACCCAACTTCGGGGGCTTTGCCCACGTCCACGCGTAGCTCTGGTGGGGAAATCAGTGATTTCCGAAATGTTGGTGCCGTTCTGGTTGCGTGCCCGAGGAAACGCGGTGCCTGCGGGGCTGGGATGGTGTCAGAGAGCTGGGGTTCCCAGGGGAGACTGAAGCATGAATACGCAGGCTTAAATTTGCCTCGTTCCCACCGGTGTGTCCCGCAAAGATCTTTCAGCGGTGCAGAGATGATAGGATGACTGTTTTTCAGTCCCGAACACGTTTTCCTTAACGCGTTTTCATTCGTAATGCGGCAGAAGAGCTCGCTCAGGGACTTGGTCCAGCCCTGGAAGCTGTGTTAGTGGGGTCAGTGATAAATGCCTCAGTGTGCTCTCCTGGGGGGATTGGGGTGTGGGGGCACCTGAAACACTTTGTTCGTTTCTGGGCAGTGTTCTGGCACTTCGTGATACTTGTGGTTGCGGATCTCTTTGGGATTCATCTCCTACCTGGCGCTGCGGGAGGGATGAGCACCGAGCGTTTCCCATCCTTACAGCAGCTTTGAAGCTGCGGGAGGAGGAGGAGGAGAAGGAAGAGGAGGAGGAGGAGGAAGAGGAGGAGGAGGCAGCACGCGGCACTGTGCCCCCTGTGCAGCCACGTCTGCTCCTGCCCAGTGCCAGGGCGATGCCAGAGCGCGCAGAAGGGAGGTAGCTCACTGTAAAGAAAGGAATAAAGAGGAGTCAGCACCGGGGGAGGGGGCACTCTTGGGCTGAACCCCCGTTGTAAATCTCCAGCAGTTCATTCCTGTGCCGTCGGACCTGGAGTTTTCCATCTGTGTTTTGCCTCGCAGAGACGCTGACATATTTGTGTGTGAGGGAGTTTGCTGAGAGCTGCAAATGCCACGAGTCAGCAGGCGTGGGCTGCGCCGCTGCTCTTTTCTTCTGCCTCCCCAAAGGCCTCTGGCTTTTGGGCACAGAGCTCACCAGAAGGAACTTACCTTCTGCTCCAGTGATGCTGAGTTTTCACTGAGAAACCCCGCTCACTGTTCCCCAAGTTCATAGAACCACAGGGGTTGGAAGGGACCCCCAGAGATCAGCGAGTCCAACCCCCTGCCAAAGCACTTCCCTACACCAGGTCGCACAGGTCTCCAAAACGGCCCCAAAATCCCAAAAAGTGACCCCAAAATCCCCTATTCCAATCCCTCGTGCCCCATACGGCAGCAGTGCCCCCCAAAATGACCCCAAGTGACCCCAAACCCACAGCACTGCAGTCTGTGTCCGTTCCCCCCCGTCCTGTCCCCACGCACTGCTGAAAAGAGTCTGGCCTCGCCACTGTGCCTCCCACCCCTCCGATATTTCTCCCCCTGGATCAGGTCCCCTCTCACTCTTCTTTTCTCAGGGCTGAACAGACCCAGTTCACTCCGCCTTTCTTCGAGGGGAGATCCTCCAGGCCCTTCCCCATCTCTGTGGCCCTGCGCTGCACTCTTTCCAAGAGATCCCTGTCTGTTTTGGACTGGGGAGCCCAGAAGTGCACACAGTGCTCCAGATGAGGCCTCCCCAGGGCAGAGCAGAGGGGGAGGATCCCCTCCCTCGACCTGCTGGCCACGCTGTGTTTCATGCAGCCCAGGATCCCATGGGCCCTCTTGGCCACGAGGGCACGCTGCTCACGGTCAACCTGTCGCCCCCCAGGACCCCCAGGTCCCTCTGTGCACAGCTCCTCTCCAGCACTCCTCCCCACCCCGCACTGCTGCACGCAGTGATTCCTCCCTAGCTGCACGACCCTACACTTGCTTTTGTTAAAGCTCCTCCTGTCTCTCCCTGCCCAGCTCTGCATCCTGCCCAGGTCTCGCTGGATGGCAGCACGGCCTTCAGGCGTGGCAGCCAATCCTCCCAACTTCGGACCATCAGCAAACTGCTCCGGGTGGACTCCATCCCTCCTCGAGGCACTGATGACAATGTTGAACAAGACTGGACCCAGCACGGACCCCTGGGGGTTCTCCCCGGTGGTTTTGGGGCGTGGCTCATGGTGGGGGGATCCTCTCCATCATCAGTATGGCAGAGCTCTGCATCGGGATGCGTGTGCTTTTAGGATCACCTTTGGATGGCAATAGCCCCAAGATTGCTCCGGTGCTGAAGAACACGCAGCAGCTTTTCTGTGTGTGCTCAGTAAGGGTGGTTAGAGAGCAGCGAAGAAAATAAGGATGGTATTTAACCAACAAAGCCATGAAATTCTGGACTACAGCCGTCGTGTTTTGTGCATGCTCCTGGGAGCTGCGTGCTGCCAGCAGTGCCCGTCTGCAGGAGTAACCCAGGGAAGCGTCGTCCTGAAGGTGCTCAGGAAGCGGACGGGATTGTTCATCTTCCCTGTAACATTTCCTCTCCTCTTCTTGATGTGCGACAGCCCCTCCTGCCCGCCTTACACTCTTTTTCCCCTCCTGTTGGCATGCCAGGTTTCACCTCGGGAGTTTTCCAGTGGGTGGTGTTCACTGTGTGGGTTCTTCCTCCCGTATAACCCCGCTCTGCAGAAGGCCGCGGGGCCTTGCCCGGTCCGAGCTGCTGCGGAGCTGCTCTCTGTTTCTGCCCCGAGGAATGCAGTAAATCAGGATTGGAACCAACTGCGAGAGCACACACCTACACGTGGCTTTCTGAGTCTTCAGACCTGTTAAAACAGAGGGTTTACATCACGCATCTTTGCGCTGCGTGGTTTTGTTCCGTCCTGGGAGGATCGGCTCTCGGAGCGGTTTGCGGTGCGTCGGCGTTGGGGATCCGTTGGTGAAGAGCTGTGTGATTTTTAGGGGCAGGAGGTGGTGGAGCTCATCGGGGCTGCCAGGCTGGTTTGCATTTCCCTCAAACCGAATCACGCGGTTGCTGCCTCTGCGAGGTGGAGCCGAAGGGCTCTTCAAGTTGCACAGAGGCTTTAGCAAAGGGTGCTGGTTGAAATCGGGTGCAGAGCGAGAGCTTCCTCCTCCTGGAGAGCTGCGGCGGTGCAGTTGTGCTCCCCTGAAAGGAGTTTGCTTCATTTGCCTGAGAAGGTTTTTTGTTTCGTTTTGCATGGACAGCATCTCCTAATGGCAGCGGTGCTCTGCGCAGGTGGGCAAGGGAGAGCAGCTCTCTGTTCTCTGCCACCAAACTCACTTATTGTCTGAGCTCTTGGTCTGTGATTTTGCAATGAGGAGCCGCCCTGAGTTGCCTTGAGATGAGAATTTCCTCTCCTGTGCCTTTGCACCCCTGGATCCTTAGCATCGCTGTGGGCACGGGGCAGCGGAGCTCCCGGCTTTGCTCTGTTATTGATCAGTCAATCAGCAGTCCTAGAGCACAATTAGCTGTGTGCAGAAGGCTTTCCCCCCCTCGGGGGGCACCTGCCATTGGATAGTTCCCAGCCAGCCCCGAGCTGCCTTTCCAGGCTAATTGTTTTATAGTGTGTAATGCGAGCCGCGCGTTGTTGGTCTCGTTTCTAGACTGAGGCCGAGGTGCTGATCCCGGCTCCGCCGACCCCAGCTGCCAGGAGGAGCCCATGAGCACACGACCTCGGATATGGACATCGTCCTGTCGGATTTTGTTCGCTCGACAGGGGCAGAGCCAGGACTGGCCAGGGACCTGCTCGAAGGTACGTCCGGCTGGGGCTGGCAGCGGGGGGGAGGCCGATGTGCTCTGAGCAGGGGAAGGGAGGAGAGGAGCTGCGGAGGTGGGAGCTGGTGTCCGGCTGGTGCCACCAGCAGCAGCGCTGCAGAAATTCTGCCCTGGTTTCTTGTTACGTGGCCATCAGGTAATGAATTTCAAACGTTTGGAAGGAGAGCACATCAAACAGGAGCGCAGCACCGCTTCGTTCAGCTTCTGCTTGTGTGCATTGTTCGCTGCCAGCAATGGCAGTAAAACTTTGGGGTTTTTCTTGTCAGCGGCAATATCGCTGCTAGCAAGCACTCCGAAGGCTGCCTGTGTTTTCAAAGCAGTAAGGGGTAATTACATAGGCAAAGCTGTGCTTTTACTGGTATATCTAGTTCTGCTTGTGAAGGTGGTGTGAGCATGCCGGTATAAATTGCTGTTTGCTGGTACCTGGCCATCCGTGCTGCTGAGGCGGTGACCTCTCCTGGCAGCGGCCCTCGCAGCCTGCATCGCACAGCCGTGCACCCAGCGCTCACCATCAGCAGGGTCAGGCTGTCGGGGTGTGCTGAGTGCTCAGGAATTGAAGACAAGCCTCAACAGCGCATCATAGAATCCCAGAACCGTAGGGGTTGGAAGGGACCTGCAGAGATCAGCGAGTCCAACCCCTGCCAAAGCAGTTCCCTACACCAGGTCGCACAGGTAGGCATCCAGGTGGGTCCTGAGTATCTCCAGAGGAGACCCCACCACCCCCCAGGCAGCCTGTGCCACTGCTCCGTCACCCTCAACCCCAACACGAAGATGTTGGCCAGGTCAACCCATAGGGAACTACATGAAGATGTCGGCCAGGTCAACCCATAGGGAACTGCATGAAGATGTCGGCCAGGTCAACCCATAGGGAACTACATGAAGATGTGGGCCAGGTCAACCCATAGGGAACTACATGAAGATGTCGGCCAGGTCAACCCATAGGGAACTACATGAAGATGTCGGCCAGGTCAACCCATAGGGAACTACATGGAGATTTTGGCCAGGTCAACCCATAGGAAACTACATGAAGAGGTTGGCCAGGTCAACCCATAGGGAACTACATGAAGATGTCAGCCAGGTCAACCCATTGGGAACTACATGGAGATTTTGGCCAGGTCAACCCATAGGAAACTACATGAAGATGTCGGCCAGGTCAACCCATAGGAAACTACATGAAGAGGTTGGCCAGGTCAACCCATAGGGAACTGCATGAAGAGGTTGGCCAGGTCAACCCATAGGGAACTGCATGAAGATATTGGCCAGGTCAACCCATAGGAAACCGTCATTCCAGAGGAGGAAAAAAATACATGAACCACAGAATCCCAGAACCGTAGGGGTTGGAAGGGACCTCCAGAGATCAGCGAGTCCAACCCCCTGCCAAAGCAGTTCCCTACACCAGGTCGCACAGGTAGGCGTCCAGGTGGGTCCTGAGTATCTCCAGAGGAGACCCCACCGCCCCCTGGGCAGCCTGTGCCACTCCTTATCCAGTGCATCGTCCGTGTGCAGCCTGAACGCACCGTGCTGGCAGCTCCCCAGCACTGCTGCTCAAAAGTGTTTTTTTGCCCTAAAACACAGCACGATATCGACACTGTTCTCAAGAACTGCCTTGGACAGCTTGCTTTTAATGACTGCGTTGTTTCAAGGCTGTAGATAATTGTGTTTGTGCCTTCTGCTGTGGGCAGGGGCAGGGACAGGCCGCCGGGTCGGAATTTTTGGGCTGTACGCTTCCTTGCAGGCGCTGCCTTTGGGTTTGTGTTGACACAAGGGTGGTGAGTAACTGCTGGGCTGTGCTTAAACGCTGGAGGACAGAAACATTGCGCTTGAGCAGAGCTGTTTGGCAGTTAGAAATGCAATTATGTGATTCAAGACCATGCTTGCTCCGATACTTGAGCTGTGGCATCACCCTCTCAACCGTGGAATAAAGGGGACGGTGCAAGTTTGGCTTTGCTGCAGAAGGAGCCTTGGTTCCTCCTTCAGGAGCTCGAGGGGGTGATGGGGCACCCGGCAGGCATGGCTGTGATGGGAAGGGTCTCAGGGCAGAGCAGACAAAGGGGTTTAGCTTGTCCATCCTAGAGATGGGGGGGCTGAGGGGAGACCTCATGGCGGCCTGCAGCCCCCTCCGTCATGGCGGCCATGACTCCTCACATCCTGCAGCCCCCTCCGTCATGGCGGCCATGATTCCTCACATCCTGCACCCCTCCATCATGGCGGCCATGATTCCTCACATCCTGCACCCCTCCGTCATGGCAGCCATGACTCCTCACATCCTGCAGCCCCCTCCATCACGGCAGCCATGACTCCTCACATCCTGCAGCCCTCCATCACGGCAGCCATGACTCCTCACATCCTGCAGCCCTCCATCATGGCAGCCATGATTCCTCACATCCTTCAGCCCCCTCCATCATGGCAGCCATAATTCCTCACATCCTGCAGCCCTCCATCATGGCAGCCATGATTCCTCACATCCTGCAGCCCTCCATCATGGCAGCCATGACTCCTCACATCCTGCAGCCCTCCATCATGGCAGCCATGACTCCTCACATCCTGCAGCCCCCTCCATCATGGCGGCCATGACTCCTCACATCCTGCAGCCCTCCATCACGGCAGCCATGACTCCTCACATCCTGCAGCCCCCTCCATCATGGCGGCCATGACTCCTCACATCCTGCAGCCCTCCATCATGGCAGCCATGATTCCTCACATCCTGCAGCCCTCCATCATGGCGGCCATGACTCCTCACATCCTGCAGCCCTCCATCATGGCAGCCATGATTCCTCACATCCTGCAGCCCTCCATCATGGCAGCCATGACTCCTCACATCCTGCAGCCCTCCATCATGGCAGCCATGACTCCTCACAGCCTTCAGCCCCCTCCATCATGGCAGCCATGATTCCTCACAGCCTTCAGCCCCCTCCATCATGGCAGCCATGATTCCTCACAGCCTTCAGCCCCCTCCATCACGGCAGCCATGACTCCTCACATCCTGCAGCCCCCTCCATCACGGCAGCCATGACTCCTCACATCCTGCAGCCCCCTCCATCATGGCAGCCATGACTCCTCACATCCTGCAGCCCCCTCCATCATGGCAGCCATGATTCCTCACATCCTGCAGCCCCCTCCATCACGGCAGCCATGACTCCTCACATCCTGCAGCCCTCCATCATGGCAGCCATGATTCCTCACATCCTGCAGCCCTCCATCATGGCAGCCATGACTCCTCACATCCTGCAGCCCTCCATCATGGCAGCCATGACTCCTCACATCCTGCAGCCCCCTCCATCATGGCAGCCATGACTCCTCACATCCTGCAGCCCCCTCCATCATGGCAGCCATGATTCCTCACATCCTGCAGCCCCCTCCATCACGGCAGCCATGACTCCTCACATCCTGCAGCCCTCCATCATGGCAGCCATGATTCCTCACATCCTGCAGCCCTCCATCATGGCAGCCATGACTCCTCACATCCTGCAGCCCTCCATCATGGCAGCCATGATTCCTCACAGTCTTCAGCCCCCTCCATCATGGCAGCCATGACTCCTCACATCCTGCAGCCCTCCATCATGGCAGCCATGACTCCTCACATCCTGCAGCCCTCCATCATGGCAGCCATGATTCCTCACATCCTGCAGCCCCCTCCATCATGGCAGCCATGACTCCTCACATCCTGCAGCCCCCTCCATCATGGCAGCCATGATTCCTCACAGCCTGCAGCCCCCTCCATCATGGCGGCCATGATTCCTCACATCCTGCAGCCCCCTCCATCACGGCAGCCATGACTCCTCACATCCTGCAGCCCTCCATCATGGCAGCCATGATTCCTCACATCCTGCAGCCCTCCATCATGGCAGCCATGATTCCTCACATCCTGCAGCCCTCCATCATGGCAGCCATGACTCCTCACATCCTGCAGCCCTCCATCATGGCAGCCATGACTCCTCACATCCTGCAGCCCTCCATCATGGCGGCCATGATTCCTCATGAATCATGATGTTCCCCTTTTAGATTTCTTTGTTTCACATCACGGTTTCTGAAGTTGTCATTCAGAGCCAGTATTTACGTTTGTGACAAAAGAGTTTAATGCAGATGTTCCTCCAATTTTTGTGTCTCTCGCTCTGGCATGTGAGTTGATTTATTTTGACAACAGCAGTTTTACGTCGTTCTCATGACATGCTGCTGAATCGCTGCTGTTTTTACCACAGTCTCCGTGGAACTGACATTTCCACACGTTGAAAGAAGGGAAGACAGAGACTTTTCCATCATTTCTCATAGACCCTCTGAAGGGTCTCCATTTCTGAAGCAGCTGCTGGTAAATAGGCTTTGCTGGGTCAGTGTCAGAGCATCCTCGCGTTGTTCTGCTGAAGCAGGTAACGATGTGCCAGCAGCTCTCGTTTTAATCTCATGGGTCATTCTCATTCCTCCATACTGATTTGTTGGTTCGTTTAAAGAATAGAACAGAAAACAAAAACCTCAAAAGGGAAACCTTAGAATATCTTTCCGCTTAGAGACGGTCATTAAACACTGCAAATTACATCTCTCAGAAGGATTTGAATACTCAAAAAGCGTGTTTCCATCTGGGAATTTGACCTAGTGCTTCTTGTGTTATCCAGGAGCTGTCATGTGAACCAATTGGCAGTTTATACATCATTCCTGTAGTGGAGTTGCTATGAATAAAGTTGGCTTTCTTTCTACAGTGTCTGCTAAGCTGCTAATTTAGGAGCTCAGACTAACAGCGTTCATAAAAATCACAATTTTCTCAAACATAAGCCATATGGTAGACTTTTTTTGCCATATATTCTTGCCTTTGGAAGACAGTAGCTTCTGCAAGGTCAACTTACTGCATTCTGGAAGTCGTCAGTGTTTTAATACACTTTCAGCTTGCTGGGTAGTGTTAGCAGGAAGAGGAATCGCTTTGAGGATTCCCCCAGCTCTAAGTTAAATCTGTTTTGATGAATAATTTATCTGGCTGGTAATGGCTGCAGCCTGCTGGAAAGTGTTGGAGCTGCTGCCTAAGCTGGCTGACATTCTTGCTTTTGCATTCTGAGTGTCAGCTCAGAAAGAATTGAGTCTTAAAAGCCACGCACAGAGCCTGAAAAAAGTTCTGTTAAAACCATCAGCTTTTGCGCTGCACTGAGCGTGCTTTCACTCGAGCGTTGTCCTGCAGTAATGCTGGGGGTAGAGAGCTGCAGGCTGTTAAAGGTTGTCAGCAAAGAAGCGGTGCCTGCATCGTGATGGATTATCTTCACTGCAGCTGGGGAGGCTTAGAAAGCAAAGTGCTCGCTCTGACCCGCAGCAGTTGGTGTGTGTGTGGATGCGGGTGGACGTAACACGGCCTGACCTTCCATTTCCCCTTCCTAAGGGCAAAACGCTGTTTGTCTTCAGTGCCGTGCTCTGCGTTCAGCGTGTGTGCTGTTACAGCAATCCTGCCCTTTGTTTTACAGTCTGATATCTAGCTCTGGCAAGACTCGAGGTCTTGGGAGCTTTGGGAATGCTGTGCAGACTCCAGCAGGCAGCAGCAGTTCCCCTCAGCCCTGCGTCTGTCTGCTGTGTGCTCAGGGGGTGTGAGCTCCTGTGTGAGCGCGGGCAGCGAGCCTCGTGTGCTGGGCACTTCATGGCTGCGTTTCTTCACATCCAAATCCTGGATGTCATAGCTCCAGATGTGATGGGTGGATAGCCCGTGATGAGCTTCCAGGCGGAGGATGCAGGAGCTGACGTGATGTTTCTCTTGTATGGTGGTGACCACTTTCGATGCCTTCCAATCCAGGTAAAAACTGGGATCTGAGCGCAGCGCTGAGCGACTTCGAGCAGCTCCGGCAGGTGCACGCGGGAAACTTGCCGCACTCCTTTAACGAGGGATGCAGCTACAGGAGCCCAGAGAAGGAGGCAGCCCGGCCCGGGCGACCACCGCTGGAGCGGCAGGATGACATTGTGCAGGGTAAGAGCCACTGGGAAGCCACGGGGAGCAGCTCGGTGCGCTTTCTGAGTCGGGGGTCATAGAATCATAGAGTGCCAGAACCGTGGGGGTTGGAAGGGATCTCTAGAGATCATCGAGTCCAACCCCCTGCCAAAGCAGTTCCCTACACCAGGTCGCACAGGTAGGCGTCCAGGTGGGTCCTGAATATCTCCAGAGAAGGAGACCCTACCACCCCCCCGGGCAGCCTGTGCCACTGCTCCATCACCAACCCCAACATGAAGATGTCGGCCAGGTCAACCCATAGGGAACTACATGAAGATGTCGGCCAGGTCAACCCATAGGAAACTACATGAAGATGTCGGCCAGGTCAACCCATAGGGAACTACACGAAGATGTCGGCCAGGTCAACCCATAGGGAACTACATGGAGATTTTGGCCAGGTCAACCCATAGGGAACTACATGAAGATGTCGGCCAGGTCAACCCATAGGGAACTACATGAAGATGTCGGCCAGGTCAACCCATAGGGAACTACATGAAGATGTCGGCCAGGTCAACCCATAGGGAACTGCATGAAGATGTCGGCCAGGTCAACCCATAGGGAACTACATGAAGATGTCGGCCAGGTCAACCCATAGGGAACTACATGAAGATGTCGGCCAGGTTAACCCATAGGGAACTGCATGAAGATGTCGGCCAGGTCAACCCATAGGGAACTACATGGAGATTTTGGCCAGGTCAACCCATAGGGAACTACATGAAGATGTCGGCCAGGTCAACCCATAGGGAACTACATGGAGATTTTGGCCAGGTCAACCCATAGGAAACGCCATGTCATTCCAGAGGAGGAAGAAAATACATGAACCAGATAGAAGAAAATACAGAATCCCAGAAACATAGGGGTTGGAAGGGATCTCTAGAGATCATCGAGTCCAACCCCCTGCCAAAGCAGTTCCCAACACCAGGTGGCACAGGTAGGCGTCCAGGTGGGTCCTGAATATCTCCAGAGGAGACCCCACCACCTCCCCGGGCAGCCTGTGCCACTGCTCCGTCACCCTCACCGTGAAGAAGTTCTTGTGCACATTCGTGAGGGACCTCCTGTGCTGCATTTTCTGTCTGTTCCCCCTCGTCCTGTCCCCACACACTGCTGAAAAGAGTCTGGCCTCGCCACTGTGCCCCCCACCCCTCAGAGCAGTTCAGCTTCCAGCAACCAGAAAGCACTAGCTGAAGGCAGTGACTTTAATAATGGCTTCGGTGAGGTTTGCTGCTTCTGCCGCGTTCAGGTGGTGTTTCATTTTCCCCTCCCAGAAAAACGCCTGTCCCGAGGCATTTCCCACGCCAGCTCCACCATCGTCTCCCTGGCACGCTCCCACGTCTCCAGCAACGGCAGCAGTGAGCACCTCCTGGAGATGCCCATCTCCACCTTCCAGCTGCCCGACCTCACCGTGTACTCAGAGGACTTCCGCAGCTTCATCGAGCGGGACCTCATTGAGCAGTCCATGCTGGTGGCACTGGAGCAGGCCGGTAAGCGTTCACGCTCCCAAAGGTTCCCATGCTGGTGCAGCACAGTGGTGGCAAAGAGCTGAGCAAGGATGTGTGTCTGTGATGGATTTTATTTAATCCCTTTTTATAACGTGGTGCAAGAGCTGAGCAGGAGTCTGCTCCGCCTCGCCCGCGGACACACAGTGTGAATTGCTTGTGCTGTCATCACTCGTGCAGCTGAATGGTAATGCTAAAAAAAAAGAAGGTGCATTATCTCACCACCTAACCTTCCCCGTGCTGTCCCATCAGCCCTGCTGTGAGAGGCAGCGTGACACAGAGCAGCTAATCACCGTGGGCAGATATTAGAAGTGATTAGCGAACGTTTTGGATTGATGATGCATTTGATATGCTTGCTGCTGCCACGCAGGAAAACTCGTCTGCTGGCTTTGTGTGTTCCTGCAGAGGAACCACGTTGGGGTTTGTTTTCCAGCACGCTGTTTTCCTCCTGAATAGTTGCTAGGTGATCTGTAAATAAGATTGGGCTGGGAATGAACGGGACCCCCACGCTGGCAGGGATGTGTCAGCAGGGTGGCATATGGCTGGGGCGGGGTGGGAGCAGCGGGCGGGCTCTCCAAAGCCTTACATCTCCTTTTACTTCTGTGGTAGCACACGTACCTCCAAAACTATCATAATTCATTCAGAGAGAGCGTAGATTCTTCATCTCACATTTTAGCCCTGGTTCCTGTAATGGAATATTCTCATGTTTTGGAAATGAGCACTTGATCCCGGTGATCTCGCTGCGGCAGCATCACTGTGACGGTGGTGAAGCTGATGCAGACTGAGGCGTGCGTGTCTGCGTCTGGGCAGAGTTCAGGCTGGGCCCTGGATTGCTGCAGATGGGCACAAGCTCTGGCCAGCAGCCACAGTGTTCAGGAGCTTAGGATCTAACAAATGGATTTGTGTGAATCCCGTTTGTGTACCCATAACATATCCTGCGGGTCTCTGAGCTCGGTGCAGTTGGGCTGTGCTGTTGGCAGAGCAGGCAGCACTCCCACGGAGCTGGATCCACCCCTGGGCTGCACTGCTCCTCCTCAGAGCCGGCATTAACGACGGGTAATTGACTTTCACAGAGCACCAATCGAAGGCAAAGTGGACCTGCATCATGTGTGTGGGTTTGTTATAAGTGGGCGCTGGTCTTTAATAAAGGGCTGTGCTGCCTGTGAGGTGCTCCAGGCTTCGTGTGGAGTGGGGTTGGAGCACAGTGCTGTGATCTGCGGTGAAATCCCTTCTTAATTTAGTGCGTGGTGTCCTTGGGGAATTAAGCAAATATTTTATAGCCCAATCAATGTTAAAATGCTCTTCTCATTCTATCCAGAGATCCCTTTACACCACTTTGGCAGAGTAAGCGCGGTGAAAGTGGCTGTAAATTGTAATGATGTCCTCTTGGAAAGCTTTGAACGTGGCCCGAGCTCTGTGAGAAGGCCTTGGTGGAGCTGAGAATTTGGCCCTTGCTGCAACTTGAGCGTTCCCTGTTGCAAACCTGAACATCCTTAGCCTTGTCCTACACTGTGCGGGTGAGGGTGCTTCTCTTGATCTGCGCGCAGAGCAGCAGTGGGCAGTGCCTTGCCTGAGGCTTTCTGAAAAGTCAGGAAGAGCTGAAAGAAACCACGGGCTCGATTGCTGTGCCTTTGCTCCACGGTCAGCGAGACGATGCCAAACCCCTCTCCCAGCGTCCCCCAGCGCGTCGGCAGGAGAACTTCTGCTTCGCTCTGCAGGCTGGTGCTGCATTAAGCATCTGTAGGTGGACGGTTTGAAACCCGCTGAGTTAAGGATTCTCCTCTCTTCCCTCAACATTTGCTTCACTGTTGGACTGGTGAGCAAGTTCCTCGTCCCTGGAACATAAGCATCTCGCAGCAGGCAAAGAAATCAGCACTCTTCCGTCCCTGCCCCAGCAATGCATCACCCAGCTCCTGGAGCTCCTCAGCGCGGTTCAGCTCGGGCATGGACAGAGGCACGTGCGTGCACGTCCCCCCCCAGCTCTCCTGCAGCTGACTTGCAAAGCTTCTGCAAATATTTTAGCCTTAATTAATATGACTTAATTATTTAAGTCATCGGCCGTGCTGATGTTCTCAAGAGAAAAGAGGCGAGCTCACGTCTGGGCCCACCTGCAGCCACAGGTGGAGCTCCTGCTGGGCCGGTGCTCGGGGTCACCTCGTGGATGGGGTCACTGTGCTGTCACCCTCAGCACAGTGAAGAATGGAGAGAGGAAAAGGACCTGGGGGTGTTGGTCGATGCTCGGCTTAACATGAGCCGGCAGTGTGCCCAGGTGGCCAAGAAGGCCAACGGCATCCTGGCCTGGATTAGAAACAGTGCAGCCAGCAGGAGCAGGGAGGTGAGCATCCCCTGCACTCAGCTCTCCAGTGCTGCGTTCAGTTTTGGGCCCCTCACTGCCAGAAGGACATGGAGGCCCTGGAGCGTGTTCAGAGAAGGGCAGCAAAACTGGGGAGGGGTCTGGAGCACCATGAGGAGCGGCTGAGGGAGCTGGGATGGGTTGGGGTGGAGAAGAGGAGGCTCAGAGGAGACCTTACTGCACTCTGCCACTTCCTGAAGGGCGGTTGTGGTGAGGAGGGGGTGGGCCTCTTCTCCCTGATAAATAACGACAGGACGAGAGGGGATGGCCACAAGTTGCGCCGGGGAAGATTGAGATGAGATCTGAGGAGGAATTTTGTCTCTGAAGGAGTGGTCAGGCCCTGGGATGGCCTGCCTGGGGAGGGGGTGGGGGCACCATCCCTAGCGCTGCTCAAGGAGCGTTTGGATGAGGTGCTGAGGGATTGGATTGAGCGGTTGGGTAGGGATGGTGACAGGAGGATGTTGGACTGGGTGATCTTGGAGCTCCTTTCCAACCTCCTGTAGCTATGAACCTATAAGCACTGTGAGCAGGAATCCCAGCCCGGGCTCGGGGGCAGTGCCCAGGAGCTGGCCCTGGAGCTGGCACTGCCAGCTGTGACACACAGAGCCTCTGCTGTTCCTGGCGATGGAGGATCTGTTGTGCTCAGGGAGGAAGCAGCTGCAGGTGTGTGAGTGTGTCAGGACCAGCTCTTGTTGCTGCCGGATCCTGAAATGAAAGCGTTTTCTGCTTCTGTCACAGAGATGTGCTCTGATCGAGGTGAGGGGGCCCGTGGAGGCATTGTCTCATTGCGGACGGGATGAATGAGCTCTCCACACTTTCTTGCTGCTCTCTCCTTTTTTGGTCTTCTTCGTTTCCCGGTTCCAGGAGGTGATCCCACTCCTTCTCCACCTGGTGATTCAGCAAGGGGAGAAAAATGTGTTCTGCAGCAACCGCACAGGCGTGGGGGTGGGTGTCAGAGCGGGGTCGGCCACGCCGGCCCGAGGAGCTGGGGAACAATTCATCGCCGGGAGCTCTCTGCCACGTGGCGAGGGCAGCCCTCATTCCACACAGAGCCCATCTGATTTCTGTGAGTCAGCGCTGTCTTCATTCCTTCCTCTCTGCGTGACCTATTTAGAGGTCCCTGTGAGAGGAGAGCTGCGTTTCACACAACGTGTGTCTGGGTGAGGCTTCCTGGTCTCTTCTGGGGCACACAAATGCTCTTGCTGTGCAGAAAAGCATTCTGAAAGCAGCTGTGTGTCAGAGCTGGGCCCAGAAAGGAGCGGAGCTGCTGCGAGGGGAAGGCCTCGCTGACCTCGTGGGTTTTGGAGCAGCATCAGCTCTCAGTGGAGCTTTCTCTGCCAGCAGTGGAGAGAGGAGCAAGCTGAAAAGCACGAGGATGAGTGCGAGGAAGCCAGGAGCCCGAAATGCTGCCACGAGCCAGCGGTGAGGTGGCAGCAGCAGTTTGTCCTGGTGCAGTTTGTCCTGCCAGCCACACTCACGTTTCTCTCACTGTTGCTGAAGTGCTGATGGCAGGAAGATCCTTTGTGCTCCTGAATGCAGTTATTTTTCCCTTCCGCTGGCACGCAGAGCTTCCAGGACTCGCTGCTAATAACTGCGCAGAGAAATATGATGTTTTAGATGCTTCCAGGGCCTCTTGGCCTTCTGTTGCCTCGCCCCTAGCAAAACACTGAGAAAGGTTTGGGGAACGTGGCTCCTTCGGAGGGAGTGAAGTGGTGATGACCTCCCTTGCGTCACTCAGAGCACGTGGAGGTCTGGACAAGGTTACTCTGCGTGCCTCACCGTGGATGTACAGCACGTCATGACTGCGCTGCGAGGAAAAATGCCTTCTGAAGGTGTGTGCGTGTGTGAACTGGGAGCTTGCACAACTGCAGAGTGCCAGCCAGAGGTGCAGCACACATCCTGGGAAGACATCCCCCCAAACTCAGCGGCCGCTTCCAGAGAAGAGCAGCGCGTTCCCGAGGAAACACGCGACGGTGACAGAAAGCTCCGCGCCGACCGCCGACCGCCGTGGCTTTCTGGTTTCGTTCAGCTTTTCTTCGGTGCTGTTTTGCTCCTGGCTTTGCTCTCCTGGTGCTGTGCCACTTGGTGAAGGTTTGCGACGTCGCTGTGCCGCGAGTGTAGCCGGCCCCTTTTCCGAGCAGAGCTGTGGGCTCGGGGCTGAGTGCTGAACGCTTTGCTCCGGCGGTTCCTCTCCTGGTGCTAAGAGCCGTGAGCAGCATGGCAGCCCACGGAGCTGCTCCTCTCACGCTTTTCCTGTGTTCATCTCCCCGTGGTGTTTAAAAGCACTCTTCTGAATTGAGCTCTCCTGCGTCGGTCCTCGCTGAGGTTGTGCAGGTTTGAGGCGCTCCTGGCGAGGCCGGGGGCTGTGACGGGAGCAGGGACCTCCATAGGAAGTGCAGGGAAGCGAAAGCCGTGCTGGAAGAGCAGTTCAAGAGGATAAAAATGCCCCCTGAACAGAAGCTGCCCCCCCCAAGTGCCCATTGCAAGTCCCAGGCGGGGACTGGGGGCCCAGCGGAGCGAGCTGTGAGTGGAGTCACTCCATGCCTTCCTCCCCTCCGTCCCTGCTTAACTTCCAGTGTCACGCTCAGCTGTGGGGTGTGTGTGTGAATTGTTCCTCGCTTCTATTTTAAGATGACCTGGAAACCATCTCTCTTGACTCGTAGTAATTCACGTGCCTGACGTTACCCCAAAGCTGCTCTTTTTAGGCACTGCCAGTTGGCATTTCCATTGCTAAAGCTGCTGGGCTCAGCGGATGTGCTGAGATGACCCACGCGAGAGGTGTTCGATGGCAGAGATGTGCTTCCTAGAAGCAGCTGAGAGCACTGTGGGTGTTAACAGAGGGAGCTGGATGAGCTGTGGCACCGTTGGTGCCCTGGATGCGGTGGGCTGGGGCTGTGAAACAAGCAGAGAGAAAAAGCAGGAGGACGATGGTGGTCTGGGTTAAATCCTTGCTGGGCTGGCTCCTGCTGCCAGCTTTAGCTCTGATTTGTGCGACCTGAGGTCGTTATTTCCCGTGTCCTGCCTGCTCTTGCAGCCTGGCCTTCTCCCCACGTCACCACGATGATGCTGTAAGTCCAGCCTGCCCTCTTTATTGCATCTCCTTCACTCTTTTCCAGCTGCAGGTTGGGTACGCAGCTCATCTCCGCGGGGCGTTCCCATTGCGAGTGAAGCAGGCTGCCGCCCTCATCCCCCTCCCTGTTCGGTTCCGTGTCCTGCCCCACGTGCTCCGTTTTCACACTCTCCAATATCCCCAGGTCGTCTGAACTGGTGGGCAAACGTGGATCCCAGCTGCCAGAGGCTGCTTCCCCTGGCCACCACGGGCGATGGGAACTGCCTGCTCCACGCCGCGTCCCTGGGTAAGAGCTTCACGGCACACGGCCTCCCCTCCCTGCCCCTGCTGCTCTGTGCTGTCAGCTCACAGAAGCTGCTGGGGAAGGGGGAAGGATCGCCCGGGCACCTTTGGGAGCAGCACCACACGTCCGTCTCCGTGAGGAGCCGTGGGCTGGCGGCTCGCCCTGGAGCAGCAGCAGTGGATGTGCGGGGCTGGCGAGGAGAGGCAGAGCTGAGGGAAGCGAGCTGCCAAGTGCTTGTGTGCTTCTGAAAGTGTTCTCTGGGCCGGGCCTCAGCTCTTCCCTTTGGCAGAGCTCCCCGTGTTCCTGAAGGAAACGTGAAATAACAGAATGTGAAATAACAGAACGTTTAACCCAATCCTCGGGGGGTGGCTGAGCAGAGCACTTCCAAGAGCCCAGATCTGCTTCCGTAGCATCGCCCCGTGACAAATCTGAGGTTTTTAGACTTGAAATGAGCGGGCTCGTGTATTTCCTTCATGTGGCCAGCTGTTCAGACACAGCAGAACCACAGCCTCGCTCCACCTGGTCCGTGTCTTCCCCTGATGGAGCAGCCTGGCACCGACGGAAAGCACCGTGTGAGCCCATATCTGGGGGAGTCCTTACAGCTGAAGGTGGCAGCTTCTGGTCAGAGCTGGCTGCGGGCTCAGAGCTGTGGATGGGGTGTGAGCTCTGAGCAGGGAGTTCGGGGTTGTGGAGTCTGTTCCTCGGGTTGGCCCCGCTCAACTCACATTTCTCTGCCTTTGTTCCCCGAGCTGCCCCTTCCCCTGGTTCGTGGCACGATCGCGTAGCGGAGGGTGGAGAAGTGCCAGCTCTTGCTAATCCCCCGGTGTTTTTCCTTCCCTCCGTGCAGGTATGTGGGGCTTCCACGATAGAGATCTCGTGCTTCGCAAATCTCTTTATACCTTAATGGATAAAGGTGTGGAAAGGGAAGCCCTGAAGCGGCGTTGGCGTTGGCAGCAGACGCAGCAGAACAAGGAGGTAGGAAGCAAGCAGACTGAGCGTGGTGTGGGAGCAGAGGGCAAAATCCCGACAAAACATCCCATAAGTTTGAGAGGAAAAACAAAGGGCTTGAATTTTGGGCAAGTCCGTGGCCTGCACGGCTCGGCTGCGCCACACTGAGAAATATCTTCAACATAACTGAGAAATATCCTTCGACATAACTGAGAAATATCCTTCAACGTAAGCTCTGGGTGTGAAATTGGGTGAAGTTCTTCGTATTACGGAGTTGGAAAGTTCCCAATTAGAGCCACGTTGCGTCCAGCATCGATGGACCGTCATCCCCATGCACGGAGGCCCTGCGGGGGCTGGGCTGGGGCTGCCTGGCTGCCCGCAGTAGGACACGGTCACCGTGCTGAGCTTGGAGGATTGCTCCCGTGTAGGGTCTGTGTTAGGGTCAGAAAGATGTGCCTCAGCTGAAGCGTGGGGCAGCTCCTCTGCCAATAAAGGGAATCACCAGCTTGCCACCTTAAAGACCTCAAAGCTGCGACGTGCTCACCCCGTCCCACCCCAGAAGCGGGGACGTGGCTTTGTCAAGGTGGAGCTGTCAAGGTCCTCGAATTGCACGCTGGTTTTGTGAACAGGGTGAATTTTTGTTCCCGCCCCACACTGAAGGATGTTGTCTGCTTTCCAACTTCCTTTTTATTTTTGGGAGAGCACACGGATCAGTGTCCTGACGGTTTGGGGGAAAAAAAAGTGTATTACACTGTTTGAAACAGAGTCAGTCATGGAGAGCTGGAGGCTTTGCTGCTACTGAAAGCACGCTTCTAGGCATCCCTACACTGCGTGCTCACGGCTGCGTGGGCTCACAGCAGTGCTGCGGCTTGTAGACCTTACAAGGACTTGAAAAGAGGGAAGGTGCAGGACCTTGGAGGTGCTGCTCCCTTGTAATAGTCCTCACAGGAGCATCTGTGGGGCAGCAGGGGGGTGCATGCAGTGGGGGGAGCGGCCCCGGTTCCTGCAGTTCACGTTGGGCTTTCCTTCCCAAAGGAGCTCCAAGAGAATCCCAGAACCACAGGGGCTGGAAGGGACCTCCAGAGATCAGCGAGTCCAACCCCCTGCCAAAGCAGTTCCCTACACCAGGTCGCACAGGTCTCCAAAACGGCCCCAAAATCCCACAGAGTGACCCCAAAAACCTTTATTCCAATCCCATGTGCCCCATACGGCAGCAGTGCCCCCAAAATGACCCCAAATGACCCCAAACCCACAGCACTGCAGTCTGTGTCCGTTCCCCCCTGTCCTGTCCCCACGCACTGCTGAAAAGAGTCTGGCCTCGCCACTGTGCCCCCCACCCCTCCGATATTTCTCCCCCTGGATCAGGTCCCCTCTCACTCTTCTTTTCTCAGGGCTGAACAGACCCAGTTCACTCCGCCTTTCTTCGAGGGGAGATCCTCCAGGCCCTTCCCCATCTCTGTGGCCCTGCGCTGCACTCTTTCCAAGAGATCCCTGTCTTGTACTGGGGAGCCCAGAACTGCACACAGTGCTCCAGATGAGGCCTCCCCAGGGCAGAGCAGAGGGGGAGGATCCCCTCCCTCGACCTGCTGGCCACGCTGTGTTTCATGCAGCCCAGGATCCCATGGGCCCTCTTGGCCACGAGGGCACGCTGCTCACGGTCAACCTGTCACCCCCCAGGACCCCCAGGTCCCTCTGTGCAGAGCTCCTCTCCAGCACTCCTCCCCACCCCGCACTGCTGCACGCAGTGATTCCTCCCTAGCTGCACGACCCTACACTTGCTTTTGTTAAAGCTCCTCCTGTCTCTCCCTGCCCAGCTCTGCATCCTGCCCAGGTCTCGTTGGATGGCAGCACGGCCTTCAGGCGTGGCAGCCAATCCTCCCAACTTCGGACCATCATTTTTTCACCCTGCGTGAATTTCAATTTGGGAAACGCGTGTGTTTTTGCACGTTGGCTTTTGTATAAACCTGAAGAGAGGCCTCGTGGCTGCACGTATAAAACCACGCTGCAGGATCGTGATGTCTGAGCATTTTGCTCTGTGTGCTTTTCTTTTCCAGTCCGGCCTGGTGTACACTGAGGAGGAGTGGCAGAAGGAGTGGAACGAGCTGATCAAGTTGGCCTCCAGCGAACCCCGCGTGCATTACGGTGCCAACGGAGGCGGCTGCGGAGGGTACGTGGGGCCGAGCGGGGCCGAGCAGCACTCTGAGCTGCTGTCATCTCCAAAATGAGAGTGAGGAAGCAAAAGCTGAAAGCAGAGCTGAGGAGTTGGGCTGCCTTTCTCGCCCTCTGCATTTCAGGGGCACTTGATCGCCGCAGCCGTCCCAAACGAACGGCCCTTGGAGGCTCTTGAGATGAGAGGCTCCCAGAAGTGCCAGGCAGCGTGCTGGTATTTCCTGGAAACAGCCCCTTGGCTTAGAAAGGGACATTGTTTTGATCTCTGTCTAAAATCTGAAATTAGAAAAGCGAAACTTGACCGGCAGCAGCAGAGAAACAGTGTCAGCATCTCTTGCTGTCCTTAGCAGCGATGTGCAAACGCGCAGGGGGTGAACATTGATTGATTTCTTGTTTCTGAAAGCGTTGAAAGCTCTGAAGAGCCCGTGTACGAGAGCCTGGAGGAGTTCCACGTCTTCGTGCTCGCCCACGTGCTGAAGAGACCCATCGTGGTGGTGGCAGACACGATGCTGAGGGACTCGGGGGGAGAAGGTAGGGATTGTACTCTTGGTTGGCTTTTGTCTTTATTGATTGCTCGTGCTCACTGGGTGCACTTCCCCTCGGCTCCACGCGTTCCTGGGTGCATTAGGCCCAACGAAGCTGTGTCTGCAGTTGTCAGAGGTTTATGGGATGGTTCGGCCCAGTTCTGGGATGATTGGGGTGGGGGACCCACGGACCCACACCACGGGAAAGGGGAAAGGGAAAAGGGGAAATGGGAAAGGGGAAAGGGGAAAGGGAAAGGGAAAAGGGGAAAGGGAAAAGGGGAAAGGGGAAAGGGAAAAGGGGAAGGGGAAAGGGAAAGGGAAAAGGGAAAAGGGGGAAGGGGAAAGGAAAAAGGGGAAAGGGGAAAGGGGAAGGGGAAAGGGAAAAGGAAAAAGGGGGAAGGGGAAAGGGAAAAGGGAAAGGGGAAGGGAAAAGAGGAAAGGGGAAAGGGGAAGGGGAAAAGGGGGAAGGAGGAAGGGGAAAGGGAAAAGGGGAAAGGAGAAAGGAAAAAGGGAAAGGGAAAAGGGGAAAGGGAAAGGGAAAAGGGAAAGGGAAAAGGGGAAGGGAAAAGGGGAAAGGGAAAAGGGAAAAGGGGAAGGGAAAAGGGGAAAGGGAAAAGGGGAAGGGGGAAAAGGGGAAAGGGGAAAAGGGAAAAGGGGAAAGGGGAAAGGGAAAAGGGGAAGGGAAAAGGGGAAAGGGAAAAGGGAAAAGGGGAAAGGAAAAGGGGAAAGGGAAAAGGGGAAAGGGGGAAAGGGAAAAGGGGAAAGGGGAAAAGGGAAAGGGGAAAGGGAGATGGGCCCAGGAGCAAAACAGCAGCAGTGATCTGAAGAGGAAAGCTGATTTACTAAATAAGATATCAGAAAGCAAAATCACGCAATATAATACAATTTAATTGGAATCAAAGCTAATGAATCAAATAAAGTGAGCAAGAGCGTCCGATAAAGCGAAGGCCTGACGCTGCTGGGTCCCTCCCAAGGGCACAGAGCACCCCGTGGCACACAGACAGTTCTTATCTTTCCCTCTGGGCAGAAATACATAAAAACACAGAGCATCACAGAGTGCTCTGGGGAACGCGGTTCTTCTCTTCTGAGACAGATGAACCCATAACTGCCCATGATCCACGGAGCTGAGTGTGAACTGTTAACTCCCAACGCACTCATGGTGTTACGGTATGGAATACCAACACCAAAATTCACGAAGCCGTGGCACAGTGTGACAGCAGGGCACGGGATGCCGAGCTGCAGCGGCCGGGGGGATCCCAGCAGAGGCTGAGACATACACACATCGCAGTCTGCCCCGTCGCCTTTTCCTGGTGTTTTTCTCCCACTTCTGCCCCTGCACATGTGGGCGTAGAGGAGGGAAATTCCCTTCCCTGCGTGGAGCATTTTCTGCCAGCAGACTTCGTTTCCTGACAGAGGAGATTCATCCGTTAGCGTTGTTCTGCGTGCAAAGCGAAGATGTTTCTTTGTGGAGGAGTGAAGAAGGGCTTTTGTAGGAAACACAGATTGATTTGGTGGCTGTTTTTCTCCTGGTGTTAAGTGGATGTCTGCCCTGGGGGCTCTTTGTCCCTCAGGTGATAGAGGAAAAGCCTCGGAGTGAAACAAACAGCGTGTTCTGGAGCACCTTCAGTATAAACACCCTTCCCTCTTTAACCCGTTTTGCAAACTGATCCGTCTGATTTCTTGGCAGCCTTTGCCCCTATTCCCTTTGGAGGTATCTATCTTCCCCTGGAGGTTCCAGCCAACAAATGCCACCGTTCTCCATTGGTCCTGGCTTATGACCAAGCCCACTTCTCTGCCCTGGTATCCATGGAGCAGAAGGAGCCCACAAAAGATCAGGGTACGTGATAACGGAGCGCGGTGATCTGCACTCCCAGCGCACGCGTGACGCGGCACCGATGGCCATCGGAGCTGACGCTGCTCCTGGGAGCACCCACAGCTCAGCTCTGCTGCTCACAGTGCACGCAGGGTGGGCTGCAGGAGCAGCGTGATGCAGGGGGGGCTGGGTTGCTGCAGGGGCACGTCGGGCTCCGTGTCAGCTGCAGCTCTGCGGAGCAGCATGGCTGCAGGCTCTGTCACTCCTGCATGACACCGAGTTGGGAGGATGTGTCAAACTGCCTGAGGGCAGGGAGGCCCTGCAGAGGGACCTGGATCGGCTGAACAGCTGGGCTGAGCTCAATGGGGTGAGGTTCAGTAAGGCCAAGTGCCGGGTGCTGCACTGTGGCCACAATAACCCCATGCAGTGCTATAGGGGCAGAACGGCTTGAAGGATGGAGAGAGGAAAAGGACCTGGGGGTGTTGGGTGATGCTCGGCTCAACGTGAGCAGTGTGCCCAGGTGGCCAAGAAGGCCAACGGCATCCTGGCCTGGATTAGAAACAGTGCAGCCAGCAGGAGCAGGGAGGTGAGCATCCCCTGCACTCAGCTCTCCAGTGCTGCGTTCAGTTTTGGGCCCCTCACTGCCAGAAGGACATGGAGGCCCTGGAGCGTGTTCAGAGAAGGGCAGCAAAACTGGGGAGGGGTCTGGAGCACCATGAGGAGCGGCTGAGGGAGCTGGGATGGGTTGGGGTGGAGAAGAGGAGGCTCAGAGGAGACCTTACTGCACTCTGCCACTTCCTGAGGGGGGGTTGTGGTGAGGAGGGGGTGGGCCTCTTCTCCCTGATAAATAACGACAGGACGAGAGGGGATGGCCACAAGTTGTGCCGGGGAAGATTTAGATTAGACCTGAGGAAACATTTATTCTCTGAAGGAGTGGTCAGGCCCTGGGATGGCCTGCCTGGGGAGGGGGTGGGGGCACCATCCCTAGCGCTGCTCAAGGAGCGTTTGGATGAGGTGCTAAAGGATTTAATTTAGTAGTTGGGTAGGGATAGTGATAGGAGGATGGTTGGACTAGATGATCTTGTAGGTCCTTTCCAACCTTATGAACTTATGAACTTATGGCGTGCAGATCCCACCCTGTGGGTGTTAAGGGGCTTTCTGTTCTCTCCCTGTGCAGCTGTGATCCCCTTGACGGACTCGGAGCATAAGCTGCTCCCCGTGCACTTTGCGGTGGACCCTGGGAAGGACTGGCAGTGGGGAAAGGATGACAGTGACAACGTCAAGCTGGCCAGGTTGGCGACGGGCACGGAGCGCCTGCAGCGCAGCACTCCCTTCATTGCGTTCACAAACGTGGCAGGGTTTCTAATAGCATGTTTGGGGTGGGATAATGTCACCTTAGCAACCTCCCCCGAGGTGAGATGGCTCCAAACGTTACATGGAGCTTCAGATCGGAGTCGGATCATAACTGAGGAGCGGAGGAGGACCGACTGCTGCAGCCCGGATCTCACACACACACGTAAAGGTGTGCTCCTCCACTCCTGTGTGCCCCACTGGAGGAAGCAGACACCGCTCACGTGGGCCCTGGAGGACGGCCTGCAGGCAGCCCCTGTCCTGCCCTGGGCTCAGGCTGTGGGTGAGGCCTGTCAGCGTTGGGTGGGAGCAGATTTCATGGGGCTGAGCCAGAAATGAGCAGAGCGCTGCCGTGGCCGGGGAGCTGGGGGCATGGCTGCATCCGACGGCTGAGGTCAGAAACCTCCGAGTTCAGAGTGCTCAGGCTCAGGGCAGGCCTAACAGACACAGAAACCCTAAAGGGTTTGGGGCCGAGAGAAAATACGCTGCGTTTTTAGTGGGGAGAAAACAGCAAGTAGAAATCGGTGAGAATACGTCTTTACTTTTTATTTCTTCTCCTGAATTGTTTTTTTTTGGAGAGGAAACTCATTCTGAAAGCGGCTCTGTTTGCTCTGTGACATCTGCCTGCTTCTTGTCTCACAGACGCGTAAGGATGGTTTGCCAGGTTGGTTGTAGTCCGTAGCAGACTCAGTTCTGAGACGCAGAAATCTCACGTCGTCCTGGCTGCCGTTGGGAGGTTGGCTTTTGTGTTGCTGCTGCCCTGGCAGTTCTGATCTGTTGCAGTGAATTAAAACAGAGCTCAGTACAGCAAAGGAAGCTCTGGGACGGAGTGAAACGGACTGCAGCGTTTCTGCTTCTTTACATTTCAGTGTGACGCTCTCCCTGGAAGCGAAGCTGCACTTGCTGCACAGCTACATGAATGTGAAGTGGATCACGTTGCCTTGTGACACGCAGGTGAGAGACAGGAGCTTTGCTGCTGAATTATTCACGCCTCCCTCCTGCAGGACGCCGAGCTGGAGCCATCTCCTGCTTGCACTCAGGTTCCCCGTTACACATTGCAGCTGACGTTGCTCTGAGTGGATCAACAATTTCAGCTTTGGCGTGCATGCTTTTTTGTAGAGCTTTCCAAGCCTGTTTTTTACCCCCGTCACAAAAGAGAGGCACGGCCCCGCGCGTCCTGCCGCGCACGCATCCTGCTGTGTGGGTCTGGCAGTCTAATGAATGCTGCCTGGCCCAACACAGACACCGAGCGCCGCTTGACGGCCACCAGGAGCTGAGCTCGGGGTCACGGTGTGACCGGGTGACGTTCAGTAAGGCCAAGTGCCGGGTGCTGCACTGTGGCCACAATAACCCCATGCAGTGCTATAGGGGCAGAACGGCTTGAAGGATGGAGAGAGGAAAAGGACCTGGGGGTGTTGGGTGATGCTCGGCTCAACGTGAGCAGTGTGCCCAGGTGGCCAAGAAGGCCAACGGCATCCTGGCCTGGATTAGAAACAGTGCAGCCAGCAGGAGCAGGGAGGTGAGCATCGGGGAAGATTGAGATGGGATTTGAGGAGGAATTTTGTCTCTGAAGGAGTGGTCAGGCCCTGGGATGGCCTGCCTGGGGAGGGGGTGGGGGCACCATCCCTAGCGCTGCTCAAGGAGCGTTTGGATGAGGTGCTGAGGGATTGGATTGAGCAGTTGGGTAGGGATGGTGACAGGAGGATGTTGGACTGGGTGATCTTGTAGCTCCTTTCCAACCTCATGGACCTATGAACCTGTGGAGCTTTCCTGGGACCTCCCGTTGGCTCTTAGAGCCCTGAAAAGCTCCGTCTGGTTCCAGAATCGCAGCGGTGATGCATCGCTGGACCGTAGCAGCTGCCCCAGCAGTAGGGATGTCCCCAGGCTGCCAGGAAAGGAGGAAGGTTTTTGGTTTTCTTCTTTTCCTCCGGTCTCCTCCTTTGGCAGGAAGTCCCCAAACGTCCCTATGAGCAGTTCTGATGTGTCTGAAGCTGCAGCACTCCGATAGCGCTCCGGATCTGAGAGCCACCACTCATCCCCTCTATTCTCCCGGCACATGCCTGCTTCTGTGCTTCACCTTCAGCCTGAAAATTCTTGTCTGAGCAGCTCAGTGAGTTTGACTTGTGTTTTCTTTCTCCCAGGCGCCTTTAGCCCAGCCAGAATCCCCCACTGCCTCGGCAGGGGACGATGCCCGTTCGGCTGCCGAGTCGGGAGAGTCAGACAAGGAGTCCATCTGCAGCAGCTCAGCAAGCAACGGGGGCAGCAGGGGCTGCAAGGACAAAGAGAAACCAAAGAAAGACCGAGAAAAGGACAAGGACAAGGAGAAGAAACGGGCCGACTCGGTTGCCAACAAGCTGGGCAGCTTTGGCAAGACTTTGGGAAGCAAGCTAAAAAAGAACATGGGCGGGTTGATGCACGGCAAGGCTGCGAAGGGCGGTGTGAGCAACGGGCAGGGCGACACGCTGGAGAAGAAGAAGAAGGGATCCTTGAAGACGAGGAAAGGCAGCAAAGAGGAATCCTCCCAGGGAGACCTCTCAGCTCCAGGGGAGAAGAGCTGCGCGGGTAAAGCAGGCTCCGAGAGGCCCTCGGACCCCTACAAGTACAGCAGCGACGTTCGGCTGAGCCTCAGCATCCTGCGCGCTGCCATGCAGGGCGAGCGCAAGTTCATCTTCAGCGGCCACCTGAAGACCGGCCACCGGCACCAGTACCAGGAGGAGATGATCCAGCAGTACCTCCTGGACGCCGAGGAGCGCTTCGTGGCTGAGCAGAAGCAAAAGGAGGCGGAGAAGAAGGCGCTGGCGGGCGCTGCCCCTGCCAAAAAGCTGGAGGTGGATGTGAGGGGCGAGGAAGCTCTGCACGGCCCCGCGTACCCCCAGCCCCCCCCGGCCTACGCCATCCACGCCCCGGATTTGGCCGTCGGGGCTAAGATGGCCACGTTCCCCTCCAGCTACTCAGGCGTCTTCACCTTCCCCAGGCCCTCCGTGGTGGGCGGCAGCGCAGAAGGGTCGCACCCCCCCGCTTACCACGAGGGCTGGCGGCAAGTGGGGGGGGGGTCCTGCGGCAGCCTCCCCCCCTACGCCACCCTGCCCCGGCACTGCGCCCAGGCGCGGCCGCAGCTTTGCCACGTGGGGAGGTTCTCCCCCACGGACACGGACGTTCACCCCAGCTTCCCCGCCCAGTGCGAGACCCCTGCCCGCGTGGCCCCCCCCCAGCACAGCAACGGTTACCGGGAGCACCCGGAGCAGGACGGCGCGGACAGAACGAGAGGCAGGGCTCCTTACGGCGTCCAGCAGACCAAGTGCAAGCAGCCCCACTGCAGCTTCTACGGGCACCCGGAGACGGGCAATTTCTGCTCCTGCTGCTACAAGGAGGAGCTGAAGCGCAGAGAGCGCGAGGCGCTGGTGCACAGGTTCTGAGCGGGGTGCAGTGGTGTGTGTGTCCGCCCCTCTCTGTGTTCGCTGCTCGGAAGGAGGGAGTGGGCTGACGGGGGCTTCCAGCTCTGCGCTGCCCACGTTGGGGTGCGGGGCTGGGGGGAGCGGTCCCTCCCCGCACGCGCTCGGGCGGAGGGCTCCTCCCGCTCAGGGCTGGGAGGATCAGTGCGGGCGCCTCCGGTGGGGGCTGCGGGTGGAAGGGGGTCCCAGCGATCCCTGACCCAGACCGAAGCTTTTTTGGCTGGGCCCCGGCACCGCCTCGGTCCGTAGCGCGGCGCGGAGCGGAGCGCACTGCGTTCTCAGTGTGGAAGTCACGCTCCTCTCCACTGAGATTTATGGTTTTGGTTTTTTTAACACTTCATTATGTATTTTTTTTTCCTGGTACTGAGAGGAACGTGGTTGGGATGGGATTCTTTGTCTCGGTCGAACTGAGCCCATAGGACATCTCAGTGCCTCACAGCACCAGCGGGGCTCTGCCCCTCCCCCCCCCCCCCCCCCCTTCCCCGGTTTTTAAATCCTCTTTGTTAAACTCTTGAGGACGGGGGAGGGGGACGGGGTGGGCTCGGCGCTGAGCAGTCCGAGCTTCCCCGCAGCAGCGCCGTCCTGTTGGTGCAGATGGACAGAGGTCAGTGCCCCAGCAGCAATAGCGGTGCGGACGCGGAGAGGAGCGGCCGCAGCTCGGGGGCAGCGCCGCGCGCCCCACGGCTTCCACCCCACGCGGACACGCGCGATAACTTTCTACTTGAGCAAGCTACTTCCATACTACCTCTGTTCTGCTGAATAGAATTAACTCGGCTCCATTTTGCTGAGCCACGTTACTGACCTTTAGGCTGAGGAATATTAAAGATATTTTTGATAATAGGGCTAAGGAGTGACGCGTGAGGACGGCGGACCCGGAACTGTCGCACGCGATGTGGTCGCGGTGTGCCCCGCTCCCGGCAGCTCGCGATGCCCACATCTCGCAGAGGGCGGCTGTGATTTAGCACTGCGATGTTTGCACAGATAGTTTTTTGTAACTAGAGATCCCAAGCTGGGCGCGATCCTCGGCCCGGTCCTGTACAGAGCGAGGTTCAGCGTTTTACCACGTGGAAATAAAAGATGACTTCTGCCCATAACTCGAAGCTTTACAACGTTCCCTCGTTGTTGTTCTTCGGAAGGCATCCAGCTATGCAATCCCCCCCAGCGCTGCTGCCCTTCACGGGGAGGAGCGGGCAGAGGGCTGCAAGTGTACTTAGCCAGAGCATCACCCGGAGCCTTACTCACCGATCCGCTGAGGCTTGGCTCTCTCAGCAGGTCCTGGCAGTTCGATGTCTGAAATCCCGCTGAGCTCGGCCCCTTTTCCCCCGGAGGTGCTCAGGGGCTGCAGGACGCCCCGGGCTCAGCTGCTCTCAGTAGCGGACTTCTTTCCCCACTTTGACCAACTGAAGGCCCCCTTGGTTTTCCTGCCGCCCCTATCCCAGGTGCAGGTCAGCCACGCGCTGTGACCGACGTGAAATAGTGCCACGGGGGGGGAGGGGGCTCAGTGCCCCCCCCCTCCGTGGGGGCAGCACGTGGGCAGTGCAGGGCACCGCGTGGGCTCTCGTCGCAGTGCGGTGCTCGGTGCAGGGGAGCAGGGAGGGCGGAGCACGCTGCTCCCCCGGGGCTGCCCCCGGTGTTGGGTGGCAGCGAAGCGCTGGGAGAGAACAGGAGCGGGAGAGCGGTGCTTTGATGGACACGCGCAAACCCACAGCTGCGGGAAGTGCCGCTGTCCACGGGGTCCTCCGAACACAAAACCGTCTCCCACCCCTCGTGGAGCCGCTGCTCCTCCTGAGGGCTCTGGGGGAGAAAAGGGCTTTTGGGGGAGTGCTGCGTTCCCCTGTGGAGAGGGGAAAGGGGTCCGAGGGCCGTGACCCCCCCAGCAGTTTCCCGTTATGGGATCTGCCCCGCGCTGTGTGCTGCTCTGCCCTTCTCACCGCAGCTCGTGAGCTTTGTAGCTTTAAAAAAACAAAACGGGAAGAAACAAAGCAAAAAACAACACAACTTCAGTCGAAATTGGGTTTGCAATGGAGTGCTTTAAAGGGTATTTTTTCTATGAAGTGCAGACCCTGAGCGTCCCCTGACCCTACAGCTCCACGCGAGGGCAGCGGCCGCGTTTCTTTGGGGCTTTTTCTGCTCTCTTTTGTTTCCTTTCTGGTGAAACGACCATTTATTTTTTTTTCAAGGGATCCCCCATTGCAAATTGTGTTTGGTGCGAAGGTCTTCGCCATCCGTCGGTTCCTTCCCGGGGTCGGGCACCCGAATGAATGGGGCCGGGATGGGGGAGCACCGCTCCGGGGGAGGAGCTGCTTCCCCGGGATGGGGACGGGGCGTTTCACGGGTGGGTGGAGGAGCTCTGCGTGGGGTGGCACGAGAGGTGACCTAAATGCGTTCTGCAATCCGGGACACAATGCTTTCCGTCTTTAATTTTTAACGGAGCCGTGGGGTGGGTGACCCCCCCTCCCCGTGGCAGCGCCGGATGCTGCGTTGTATCGGGCTGTTCCCGCTGCTCTCTGCTCCCATGGCCTCGCTGACAATAAACGCGGTTCCTAACGCACGCCTTGTTCCTGCGCGGCTGAGCCTCCCCGGCTCCGGGCTGGGGGGGTTTGTGCGGGTTTTCCTCCTGTTTTGGTTGGAGGAGAATTTCCCCCTGCTGGGGGCCGGACGCCCATCCCAAGCACAGCTCGCTCCCCCTCCACCGTCGGCCTTTTGGGGCCCCTCTCCCCCACGCACGGATGGATGCTCGGGGCAGTGCTGGGCTGTGAACCCAGCCCGATAAAACACTGCGCGTGGGACACAAAATCGGGGGCAGGAGGAGAAAGGGGCGGCAGCTCTGTGGGGTGCACCTGCTCTGTGTTGGGGTCAGGCCCCGCAGGCACCCCCAGGACCCGACGTGGGGCCGCTCCCCTGCGCTGTGCCACGTCGGTGTCCCGGGCCGACCCGGCGCTTTGGAGCCCGGCCCTGGCTGCGGCCCTGCAGGAAACTCCTCCCCCCATCGCGGCCCCACGGGCCGTGTTCCTACAGGTGCAGTATGGGCTTGGCCTGAGATGCACTGCTGCTGCTCCCGGCTCCCACCGTGGGGGTCCTCAAAAAGCAAATAGGGCCCAAAAGTGGGGGGAGGTGGGGGGGGGGGGAGTCATGGGGGGCCCAGAGGGGCTGGGGGATGTGTGGGGCCCAGCACCGTCCGTCCCTTATGGGGTGTGGGAGCTCTATGTCTCCTGTGCATCCCCTATAGGAGTCAGGGAGGTGCACGTCCTCCCCCAGCTCCACGCCAAGCTATTGGGGCTCCGGGAGCTGTGCACCCCCCTCCAGCACCACACATCCCCTCTGGGTTTCATGAACCCGCGGGCCCCTTTGTCCGGCGCTGTGCATCCCTCATGGGATTCAGAGAGATGTGTCCTCCCCCAGCACCACAGCGACCTACTGGGGTACCAGCTGCAGGACACCCCCCCACCAGCACCATACGACCTTATGGGGTCAGGGGAGCTGCAGGACCCCCACCCAGCACCATCTGTCCCTTGTAGGACTCACAGAGCTGCGTGTTCCCTTGTCCAGCACCATACAACCTTATGGGGTGGGGGGAGATGCAGCCCCTTCCAGTCCCCCCATAACCCTATGTAGGACTCATAGAGCTGTGCCACTGCACCCCCTTGGCCTCCCCACCCCATAGAACCCCGGGAGCTGCAGCCCCTCCCCACTCCCCCGTACCATATAGCCCTTATGGAGTTCAGGGACTTGCGCCCCCCCCCATCCAGCACCGTACACCCTTATGGGGATCGGGGCCCTTGTCCTGCACCGTGCACCCCTTGTGGGGTGCTGTGCCAGCATAGTGGGGTGCTGGGAGCCGTGCACCTCCATCCGGCCCCATAAACCTTTACAGGGCGTGGGGATCTCCATATCCTCCAGAACGTGCCCAGGGAGATGCAGACCCCCCCCAGCTTGCCCCACCCCATAAAAGTCTCAGGGGGCTGCGTACCTGCTTCCAGCACTGTACAACCTCATGGGGTGCAGGGAACTGCCCCCCCCCTCACCCCATACAACTTTATGGGGTTCGGTAACCTGCAGCCCACCCCATGCAGCACCACAGAACCCGGTGGGCTGCTGTGGGGGGAACCGCGCACCCCCAGCACCGCCCAATCCATACAGAGCTCTCGGGGTTCCCCCCCAGCACCGCACATCCCTGCGGGGCTCAGGAACCCGCACCGTATCCAGCACCGCGCTCCTTTCGTGGGTGGGGGGAGCTGTACCCACCGGATCCACGAACCCCACGCGGTCTCGAGAGCTGCCCCTCCCCCCCGCCCCGCCCCCCCCCCGGGCAGTGCCGTGCGGAGCTCCACGGAGGGGGGGGGAGGGGGGGGTGCGGGCGGGGCTCTACGGGCAAAGTCCTCCGCCATGAGCGCGGCGCGCGGCGGCCTCGCGGCCCTCCCCGTGCTGCCAGGTAGGGGCGGGGAGGGGGCACCGACCCCGCCCTGCCGGGGGGTCCCGTCCCCGCACCGACCCCCTCCCCATCCCGTCCCATCCGTAGGGGAGGTGGTTCTGGAGGCGGCGCGGGGAGTGCGGCACCGCGGGGGGGGCGGCTCCGTGCGGGGCACTCTGCTCTGCACCAACGTCCGCGTGGCGTTCGTGCCCGGAGCGCAGGTGGGGAACGTCACCGCACCCCGACGCCCCCTGATCCCACCCCGCTCCGTCGCGGTCCCACCCTCGCCGCGTCCTGACCCCAGGCTGCCCGCGTCCTGGCCGCGTCCCAGCGGTGTCCCCCACCCCGGTCCCCATCCGCCCGTGTTCTCATCCCGTCCCGGAGCCGTCCCGGCCCCGCACTGCGCGCACCTGACCCTATTCCGTCTGCATCGCTGTCCCCATCCGAGCGCGTCCCATCCCGGTCCCATCCCAGCTGCACCCTGACCCCGCCCACTTGTGTCCTGATCCCAACCCCATCCACGCTCTGTCCCACTGCATCCCAGCTGCGTCCTGACCCCAACCGCCTGCGTGCACCCTGACCCTGTCCCAGCCGCACCCCCAGTCCTCATCCACCCTGGATCCACCCCGTTCCCATCCAGAGCCCGTCCATGCCCCATCCCAGCTGCGTCCTGACCCCAATCTGCCCACGTCGTTACCCCACCCCCAGTTCCCGGTGGGGGCCGACGGGAATGACTTTTGGTGAGGGCATGGGGATGGGGCTTTGAGCTGGAAGAGGGGCGAGCTAGACTCGCTATTGGGAAGAAACACTTCACCGTGAGGGTGGGGGGATGGTGGGACAGGCTGCCCAGAGGGTGCCCCTCCCTCGGGGCGATGGGGCTCTGCGCAGCCCGGTGTGCCGGGGGTGTCCCCGCCGGCAGTGGGGGTGGAATGAGATGATCCTGAAGTTCCCCTCCAACCCAAACCGTGCTTTGATCCGGTGCTTCTGTGAACCGACTGCATCCCTGCCTTCGATAGCCCCAACCCAGCTGTACCCCGATCCCATCCCGGTTGCCTCCTGACCCCCCATGCCTTGACCCCAAGCTGTCTGCATCCTGACCTTACCTGGCTGCACCCCTGTCCCCATCTGGATGTGGGGATCCCATTCCAGCCGCGCCCCGATCCAATCCTGGTCCGGTACCAGCGGCATCCCAGTCCCATTCCAGCTGCAGTTGAGTCTGACCCGACTGCATCCTGACCACAGTGATCCCATCCCTTCTGCACCTTGCCCCCCTCCTGCCCCCCCCCAGCCCCACCGTCTCCTCGGATTTGACCCCCATTGCCCCTTTCACCGCAGGAGCTCCTCTCTGTGGGACGTGGGGTGGGGATGGGGCTGTGGGGCCGAACCGAGGCTGTAGGGCCCTGCTCCTGCCCTGCTGCCCCTGGGGAGTCCGGGCCACCTCCCATCATTCCCCCCCCCCCCCGCAGTCCCCCAGCTTCATCCCCTTCCTGCAGAGCGAATACAGCGTGGCACTGCGCTGCATCCGCACGCTGGTGGCAGGTAGGTTCCGGGGTGGGGGGCACAGCCCTGCCCCCGTGTGCAATGACCTGGGGGGGCTAGGGGAGGGGGGGGAGGTTGATGGCCACTGCCTCCCCCCCCTCCTACCCCGCAGCCAGCAGCTTCACCAAACCCACGGTGCTGACGGCCGCCTCCACCCTCACCTTCATCCCCGAGGAGCTGGCGGTGTTCTGCCAGGATTTCCGTCTGCTGCGCTTCCACTTCCCAGAGAGCAAATGGGGGCTGCAGGCGTTCCGGGTGAGCGGGGGGGGTTTGGGGTGGGGGCTCATGGCCCTGGGGCTGCAGGCATGCCGGGTGAGTGGGGGGGGTTTGGGGTGGGGGCTCATGGCCCTGGGGCTGTAGGTGTTCCGGGTGAGCGGGGGGGTTTGGGGTGGGGGCTCATGGCCCTGGGGCTGTAGGTGTTCCGAGTGAGCGGGGGGGTTTGGGGTGGGGGCTCATGGCCCTGGGGCTGTAGGTGTTCTGAGTGAGCGGGGGGGTTTGGGGTGGGGGCTCATGGCCCTGGGGCTGCAGGCGTTCCGGGTGAGCGGGGGGGTTTGGGGTGGGGGCTCATGGCCCTGGGGCTGCAGGCGTTTCGGGTGAGCGGGGGGGTTTGGGGTGGGGGCTCATGGCCCTGGGGCTGTAGGTGTTCCGGGTGAGCGGGGGGTGTTTGGGGTGGGGGCTCATGGCCCTGGGGCTGTAGGTGTTCCGGGTGAGCGGGGGGGTTTGGGGTGGGGGCTCATGGCCCTGGGGCTGCAGGCGTTCCGGGTGAGCGGGGGGGTTTGGGGTGGGGGCTCATGGCCCTGGGGCTGCAGGCATGCCGGGTGAGTGGGGGGTGTTTGGGGTGGGGGCTCGTGGCCCTGGGTTCTCCGCCATCCCCCAAGTGTGGGGTTTGGGATGGGATTGGGACGCAGCTGGGTGGGGGCTGGAATAAGGGCAGGGATGCTGCCAGCTTGGGGTCAAGATTTAGGAAGATTGGGATCACAGCTGGAGTGCAGTGGGATGGAGCCTGGGTGGGCTGGGATGGGAGCGGGATGGGTTCAGGATGGTACTGGGGTAGGATCGGGGCAGGATGGGGACAGGGACGTGGCCAGGATGGGGGCAGGGAGCAGCTACGTTGGGGTCGGATAAGGGCAGTGATGCAGCCAGGATAAGAGTCAGGCTGCAGCCAGTTGGGGTCAGGATGCAATGAGGATGGGGTTGGGATGGGGGTGGGATGCAGCTGGGTGGGGGGTGGAGTAAGGGCAGGGGTGCTGCCAGCCTGGGGTCAGGGCGTGGGCAGGCTGAGGTTGGGATTGCAGTGGGATTTGGCCCGGATGGGACTGGGACAGGACCAGGTCAGGATCGGGATATGAGTGAATGGGGACAGGGATGCAGATGGGATCAGGATGAGGATGGGAGTGGGATGCACTGAGATGCCACAATGGGAGGCGAGGTTGAGGATGGGGGCGGGGGGGGGGGCACACAACAGCGGTTTTGGGGGGAGGGCTCACGCGGGGTCGCAGCCCCCAGCCCTCGCTCTTTGCCACAGGTGGCCAACGCCATTGCTCGAGCGCGGGAGACGGCCACGTGGCCGGGGGACAGCGGGAGCCACGTGGATGGCACAACGGGGGATGAGGAGGATGAGGAGGAAGGCTCGCCCCCCACGCTGCTCTTCGAGAGCCCTCAGGACTGGGAGCGGGAGCTGCAGCGCCTCGGGGCGGTGGGCTGGAGGGTGAGCGCCGTCAATGAGCGCTTCGATATGGCCCCCAGGTAGGTACGGCGCGGGTGGGGGGGCTGTGGGTGTGCTCCCCGCCCCACGCGGGACCCCCACACTGTGCACCCACCCGCAGCCTGCCCCGCTACCTGTGGGTGCCCAGCGCGCTGCTGGACCACGACCTCAAGCAGACGTTCGCCCACTTCCAGGAGCGCCGTGTGGCTGTGAGTAATGGCATGCGGGGTGAGGAGGGGGTGTCGAGGGTGTGGGGGGGGGGGGGTGACGTGGAGGGGTCCCATCTGCACACAGCGGCTGTGCTGGCACCACCCAAACGGCAGCGACCTGCTGAGAGCCGCCGGCTTCCACGCAGCCTCAGAGCCGGGCAGCGAGGACATCAGGTAAACCCCGCCCTGGGGGGGCAGTCCAGAGCCGGGGGGGGGGGGGGGGGGGAGGGTCACAGTGCCCAGCCCCATGCGGGGTTCTGTCTCCCCCCCCCCACACACACCCTTTCAGGTGCCTGGAGGTGCTGCTGGGTGCTGGGTGCAGGCCGTGTGTGCTGGCTGACACTGCTGAGCTGCCCACCCCCCCCGACATCCAGCTGGCACACCTGAGGCTGCGGGCACTGTGCCTGCCTGGTGAGAGGGGTGGGGGGCGTGCGGGGGGGGGGGGGGCGGGGGGGTCTGACCCCCCTCCCCATGGTCTGCCCCCCCCCTCCCCATGGTCTGACCCCCCCCTCCATGGTCTGGCCCCCTCTCCTCTCCACCCAAACCAGGTGCAGCAGCTGATGAGAAGTGGCTGTCAGCGCTGGAAGGGACGCGGTGGCTGGAGCACGTACGGTGAGGTTTCGGGGGTGCACCTCTAAAGCCCCCCCACTATGGGGACCCCCAAACCAACCACAGGGCGTTGGGGTGCTGCCTTGGATGGGGGGAACCCCCCCCCCCAACCCAATCTCGGCATTCTGGGGAGCTGCGTTGGATGGGGGTCAGCGTCTCACTGGGGCTGGAGCCCCCTCCCCCCTCCCCAGGAGGTGGTGGGGTCGTTTTGGGGAACTCTGAGCCCCCCAACCCCCCCCCCTCACCCCCAGAGCCTGTTTGAGGAAAGCTGTGGAGGTGGCATCGCTGCTGGCGGGGAGACAGTGCTCTGTTGTCCTGCAGGGTAGGGGTGGGGGGCATGGGGGGAGGAAGTGTGTTAGGGGACATCAGGATGGGGGGTGGGGGGAGGATGCTGGGGTGGGGGGCAGTGGGGTGGGAGTATGGGGGTAGGAAGGTGGGGAACACTGGGGTGGGGGGCACCAGGATAAGGGGACCCTGGGGTGGGGACGTTAGTGGGAGGGGAGTTGGAGGGGGAGACATCGGGGTGGGGGGGACAACGAGGTGGAAGGTGGAGGTGGGGGACAAACTGGGGGGGGGGAGGGGTGGAATTAGGGTGGGGAGGACACCAGGACAAGGAGCGCCGGGGTGGGGGGGCGGAGCGGTGGGAGGCGCTGTGTTGGGGGTCGGGGTCCCGGGATGGAGGGCATTGGGGCGGGGGTCACGAAGGCCCCCCCATCCCGTCCTCCAGAGCCGTCGGACAGCGACCTGAGCTGCCTGCTGGCCTCGCTGGTGCAGCTGCTGGCGGACCCCCACGCGCGAACCGTGCGTGGCTTCCAGAGCCTCATACAGCGCGAGTGGGTGGCAGCGGGACACCCCTTCCCCCAGCGCCTCGGGCTGCGCGGGGACAGCCCCCGTGAAGAGGTGACGGCCCCGCGTCCTTTGTCACCTCCCCGGGGGTAGCGTCCCCACGGAACCTCCGTGGGGGTGACGTCTGTGTGTGTCCCCCCGTGTCCCCCCACAGTCGCCCGTTTTCTTGCTGTTCCTGGACTGCGCGTGGCAGCTGCTGCGGCAGTTCCCGGCGGCGTTCGGGTTCACGGAGGCGTACCTGCTGGCCCTGCACGACAGCGCCTTCCTGCCCTACTGCAGCACCTTCCTCTTCAGCTGCCAGCGCCAGCGGGGCCGCGGTGGGGCGGTGAGTGGGGCAGCCCGCCTCGGTTTCCCCATATCTGTGCCTCGGTTTCCCCATATCTGTGCCTCAGTTTCCCCATATCTGTGCCTCGGTTTCCCATATCTGTGCCTCGGTTTCCCATATCTGTGCCTCAGTTTCCCCATATCTGTGCCTCGGTTTCCCCTTCCGTGCCTCGGTTTCCCCATATCTGTGCCTCGGTTTCCCATATCCGTGCCTCAGTTTCCCCATATCTGTGCCTCGGTTTCCCCATATCCGTGCCTCGGTTTCCCATATCCGTGCCTCAGTTTCCCATATCCGTGCCTCGGTTTCCCCATATCCGTGCCTCGGTTTCCCTTTCTGTGCCTCAGTTTCCCCATATCTGTGCCTCAGTTTCCCCATATCTGTGCCTCGGTTTCCCCTTCCGTGCCTCGGTTTCCCCATATCTGTGCCTCAGTTTCCCCATATCTGTGCCTCGGTTTCCCCATATCTGTGCCTCGGTTTCCCCATATCTGTGCCTCGGTTTCCCATATCTGTGCCTCGGTTTCCCATATCCGTGCCTCAGTTTCCCCATATCCGTGCCTCGGTTTCCCATATCCGTGCCTCAGTTTCCCATATCTGTGCCTCGGTTTCCCCATATCCGTGCCTCGATTTCCCATATCTGTGCCTCAGTTTCCCCATATCTGTGCCTCGGTTTCCCCATATCTGTGCCTCGGTTTCCCCATATCTGTGCCTCGGTTTCCCTTTCTGTGCCTCAGTTTCCCATATCTGTGCCTCGGTTTCCCCATATCTGTGCCTCAGTTTCCCCATATCTGTGCCTCGGTTTCCCTTTCTGTGCCTCAGTTTCCCATATCTGTGCCTCAGTTTCCCCATATCTGTGCCTCGGTTTCCCCATATCTGTGCCTCGGTTTCCCCATATCTGTGCCTCGGTTTCCCCATATCTGTGCCTCGGTTTCCCATATCCGTGCCTCGGTTTCCCATATCCGTGCCTCAGTTTCCCCATATCCGTGCCTCAGTTTCCCCATATCCGTGCCTCGGTTTCCCATATCCGTGCCTCAGTTTCCCATATCTGTGCCTCGGTTTCCCCATATCCGTGCCTCAGTTTCCCCATATCTGTGCCTCGGTTTCCCCATATCTGTGCCTCGGTTTCCCCATATCTGTGCCTCAGTTTCCCCATATCTGTGCCTCGGTTTCCACATATCTGTGCCTCGGTTTCCCTTTCTGTGCCTCAGTTTCCCCATATCTGTGCCTCAGTTTCCCCATATCTGTGCCTCGGTTTCCCCTTCCGTGCCTCGGTTTCCCCATATCTGTGCCTCGGTTTCCCCATATCTGTGCCTCGGTTTCCCCATATCTGTGCCTCAGTTTCCCCATATCTGTGCCTCGGTTTCCACATATCTGTGCCTCGGTTTCCCTTTCTGTGCCTCAGTTTCCCCATATCTGTGCCTCAGTTTCCCCATATCTGTGCCTCGGTTTCCCCATATCTGTGCCTCGGTTTCCCCATATCTGTGCCTCGGTTTCCCCATATCTGTGCCTCGGTTTCCCCATATCTGTGCCTCGGTTTCCCATATCTGTGCCTCGGTTTCCCATATCTGTGCCTCGGTTTCCCATATCTGTGCCTCAGTTTCCCCATATCTGTGCCTCAGTTTCCCCATATCTGTGCCTCGGTTTCCCCTTCCGTGCCTCGGTTTCCCCATATCTGTGCCTCAGTTTCCCCATATCTGTGCCTCAGTTTCCCCATATCTGTGCCTCGGTTTCCCCTTCCGTGCCTCGGTTTCCCCATATCTGTGCCTCAGTTTCCCCATATCTGTGCCTCGGTTTCCCATATCTGTGCCTCTGTTTCCCCATATCTGTGCCTCGGTTTCCCATATCTGTGCCTCAGTTTCCCCATATCTGTGCCTCGGTTTCCCCTTCCGTGCCTCGGTTTCCCCATATCTGTGCCTCGGTTTCCCTTTCTGTGCCTCGGTTTCCCCATATCCGTGCCTCGGTTTCCCCATATCCGTGCCTCGGTTTCCCCATATCCGTGCCTCGGTTTCCCCATATCCGTGCCTCGGTTTCCCCATATCCGTGCCTCGGTTTCCCCATATCCGTGCCTCGGTTTCCCTTTCTGTGCCTCAGTTTCCCATATCTGTGCCTCGGTTTCTCGTTCCGTGCCTCGGTTTCCCTTTCTGTGCCTCAATTTCCTCCTTCTCCTGCCTCAGTTTCCCCATATCTGTGCCTCAGTTTCCCCATATCTGTGCCTCAGTTTCCCCATATCTGTGCCTCAGTTTCCCCATATATGCCCCCATTTCCCCGTGCCCTGCGCTGTGGGGCTGACCCCTGCAACCCCGCAGCAGCAGCCCCACACCCAGACCTACACCCCAGTGAGCGGCCGCTGGGCCGCCCCCCCGGGCAGCGTCGCGTGCCGCCTGCCCCCCATCTGGGCCTGGGGGCTGCGCTACAGCCGGCAGCAGCGGGCGCGATTCCAGAACCCCGCGTGGGACCCCGGCCCCGTGGGGACACCGGATGCTACGGACCCCCAGAACACGGTGAGTGGGGCTGTGGGGGGGGGAGGGGAGGCTGCCTCTTTTCACCCCGATTGCTTTTTTCACCCCAATGCTTTCCGACCATTTCCCCCCAACCTCCCCTTTCACCCCTTTTTTCACCCCGTTTCCCCTTCCCTCCCCCTTTTACCCTATTTTCTGTCCCCCCCCCCGTTGCCCCTAACCCCCGCTTTCCCCCTATCTGCCCCATGTCCCCCTCCCCCCCCCCTTTGCCGCGGGGTTCCCCCCGCTGCCCCTAACCCACTTTCCCGTTCCCAGCCCGCCGGCGCCTGGTCGGGGTCGAGCTCTGGGGCGGTGCTGGCTCTGTCCAAGGGCTCGCTGACCCCACAGCCCTTCCCGTGGCGGAGCGGCCGTCCCCCCCCTCGCCTGCTGCGCTGGGCCCCCTCCCTGGAGTCCCTCAGCGATCGGGGGGGTGACCCTATCCCCACGCCCCCCCGGGGGCTGCTGCTGCCCTGTGCTGCGGGACCCTCCGTGCGGCTGTGGCGACGCTGCTACCTGCGGGGTCTGCCCGAGGCACAGGTAACGGGGCCGGGGGTCCGAACCCCACACGTGACCAACCCAGCCCTGCATCCATCCATCCACCCCTGATCTGCATCCATCTCAACCTTAGATGGGTCCAACCGGATATGTACGTGTCAACCCCACGTGCATCCATCCCACCCCATCTGTGCCAATCCAACCCCATCTGTGCCAATCCCACCCCATCTGTGCCAACCCAACCCCACATCCATCCAATCCAACCCCATCTGTGCCAATCCAACCCCACATCCATCCAATCCAACCCCATCTGTGCCAATCCAACCCTACATCCATCCATCCCAACCCCATCTGTCCCAATCCAACCCCATCTGTGCCTATTCAACCCTACATCCATCCATCCCAACCCCATCTGTGCCAATCCCACCCCATCTGTGCCAATCCAACCCCACATGCATCCATCCCAACCCCATCTGTGCCAATCCAACCCCACATCCATCCAATCCAACCCCATCTGTGCCAATCCAACCCTACATCCATCCATCCCAACCCCATCTGTCCCAATCCAACCCTACATCCATCCCACCCCACCTGTGCCAATCCAACCCCATCTGTCCCAATCCAACCCCACATCCATCCATCCCAACCCCATCTGTCCACTCCACCTTGACATCTGTCCATCCAAATCCCATGCATGCCCATCCCAACCCCACATTCATCCATCCCGTGTCCATCTCACCCCCATCTTTGTCCATCCAACCCCACATCCCTCCCTCCCCACCCCACATCCATCCCTCCTAACCCCATGTGTCCATCCCAGCCCCATATATGCCTGTCCAATCACGTGTCCCTCCCAACCCCTCATCCCTCCCTTCCAACCCCACATCCATCCATCCCAACCCCATATGTGCCTGTCTAATCACACGTCCCTCCCAACCCCACATCCATCCTTCCCTCCCAACCCCACATCCATCCATCCCTCCCAACCCCACATCCATCCCTCCCTCCCCACCCCACATCCTTCCATCCCAACCCCATGTGTCCACCCCAACCCCGTATGTGCCTGTCCAATCACGTGTCCCTCCCAACCCCACATCCCTCCCTCCCAACCCTGCACGCGTCCATCCCAACCTGGTACGTGTCTATCCAACCCCATATCCAACCCCAATGCCTCCGCCCTGACCCCATATCCCCCCTCCTCAGCGTGGCCGCCTGGCCCCGTGCCCGGCCCTACTGGTGGAGGAGCTGGCGCTGCTGCAGGACCGGCTCCGTGCATGGCAGCAGGACGGGGCCCAGGCCGAGCCCGGCAGCAGCCCCCCGTCACCCTCACGGTGAGGGTCGTGGGGGTGGGAACCCCCCCCCCCCGAGGGATGCACGCTGCGGGGACGGACTCGTCCTTTGGGGTCCCTCCGCTCGGGGGTTAGGGGAGGGATGCGGCCCCCCAGGTGCCGGCAGTGCTTCCCCACACCGCTCCGCTGCTGCCTTTCGCCCCACACTGGGGCCACGGCTCTTTGGGGCCTGGGGATTTTGGGGGCTTTTTGGGCTCTCTGTTGCCTGGATTTTCCTGGACAGTCTGGGGGTTTGGGGGGGACCACAGCTTTTGGGGGGGACCACAGCTTTTTGGGGCCCATGGCCTTTTAGTGCCTGGAGCTTTTGGGGCGCACAGCTCTATGGGGCTGCGTCCCGTGGGGTTCCCCCTCTCCCCCCCCCACGGTCCTTTTTCCCTTTGCTCCAATCCGTCGCTACCTCCGGCGGCCCTGAGGCGCTCGCCGGGGCTCGGCACCGTGGGGCAGTGGGGTTCGGACCCCTCCCCGCGAGGAGTACAGCGCGGGAACCGCGACCCCACGGCGCTGCCGGAGGGGGGGGAGGGGTGGGGCCACGCGTGTCAGCGGTACTTGTATTTGCCTATTAAAGCACAGCGTTCTGCAAGCGACGGTGTGTGGCTGCGACTGGAGGAGCGTACCGGGGACCCCGCGACTCGGGGGATGTCGCGATTTATCGAGGCGTGGGGGGGGGGGAATATCATGATAAAAGGGGACGAGGACGGGGTCGGGCACGCCGCTCCCCCCGGACCTCAACATGGCGGCCGGCCTCACTTCCGGTTCGCGGTGTCATCACGGCGTAAGGCTTTGTGTCGCTTTACGTCGCGTCACGTGACGCCGCGTCGGCGCCGCGCGGGAGAGAGCGGGAGAAGATGGCGGCGGGGCCCATCTCGGAGCGGAACCAGGGTGAGCGGAGGGGGGCGGGCGGGCGGTTGTGTGTGGGGGGGCTTTATGGGTCCGCGGGAGGCTGAGGGGCTGTGCGGCTTTCCCCGCTGAGGCCGTGATAGCGGTTAAGCGTAGGCCGGGGTGAAGGGGTCGGGGGTGTGGGCCCCCCGTGGGTCATCGTGGGTGTGGGTGAGGGGGTGAGGGATGTCGGCCCCCTGTGGGTGATCGTGCTTTGGTGCCGCCCTCGGGAGGGGCTCTGCACCTCCTGCACCCGCCACTAAGGCCTGTCCCACACTCAGCGCCTCGGGGTCCCCCGTGCAGCTAACTCGGTCTCTTTTCTCCTCCGCTCCAGATGCCACCGTGTACGTGGGGGGGTTGGATGAGAAGGTCAGCGAGCCGCTGCTGTGGGAGCTGTTCCTGCAGGCGGGCCCTGTGGTCAACACCCACATGCCCAAGGATCGAGTCACGGGCCAGCACCAGGGTGAGTGGTGTGCCCCCAGAAAGCGCGTGTGGGGGGAGGGCAGCCCGAGAGATTCATCCTGGCCTGGATTAGAAACAGTGCAGCCAGCAGGAGCAGGGAGGTGAGCATCCCCTGCACTCAGCTCTCCAGTGCTGCGTTCAGTTTTGGGCCCCTCACTGCCAGAAGGACATGGAGGCCCTGGAGCGTGTTCAGAGAAGGGCAGCAAAACTGGGGAGGGGTCTGGAGCACAATGAGGAGCGGCTGAGGGAGCTGGGATGGGTTGGGGTGGAGAAGAGGAGGCTCAGAGGAGACCTTACTGCACTCTGCCACTTCCTGAGGGGGGGTTGTGGTGAGGAGGGGGTGGGCCTCTTCTCCCTGATAAATAACGACAGGACGAGAGGGGATGGCCACAAGTTGTGCCGGGGAAGATTGAGATGAGATCTGAGGAGGAATTTTGTCTCTGAAGGAGTGGTCAGGCCCTGGGATGGCCTGCCTGGGGAGGGGGTGGGGGCACCATCCCTAGCGCTGCTCAAGGAGCGTTTGGATGAGGTGCTGAGGGATTGGATTGAGCGGTTGGGTAGGGATGGTGACAGGAGGATGTTGGACTGGGTGATCTTGGAGCTCCTTTCCAACCTCACGGAGCTATGAATCTATGTCAGACTCAGCTCCTTCTGGGCTGTCACGTCACCACAAGACTTGCTTTCCAAGGCCCAAGAGTGTTTCAGGCAGTGGCACGGAGCACAGGAGATGTTTCCACTCATCCTCTGGTTGCCCTCACTGTAAGCACACGATGCTGGTCGTGGCACGTTTCCAGGAGCCTGACACAATCCACCTGCCAGGTCTCCCCATATTTACGTTTCAGCCATCATCCTCCGTACCAAAGAAGCTTTATACACTTGGCTTGCTTAATTGCAGAGTACGTTTCCCACTCGTGGATAAACTGTGTAATATCACTCTTGGAAAGAAGATGGTGGTGGAGGCAGCCCTGGCCACTGTGGCACCATGTGTTCTGTCAGACAGCAGCTGTCAGCCTGAGCCCCAGTTAGGCCTTGCAGCTGCCTGGTTTTGGGGACAGTGCTCCCTGTGCTGGTACCCTTCCCTGTTCCAGGACAGGTGTCACCTCCTGGCAGCCCTGCAGTCTCCAAGGGGTTTGGTTTAGTGGTTCAGTGGGTAGGGATGGTGACAGGAGGACGGTTGGATCTCGTAGCTCCTTTCCAACCTCATGTAGCTATGAACCTGTGAGAGCAGCTGCCGCAGGGAGAGGTGGGGGTGGGCGATTTGTGGGGCTTTCAGGAGAGCCCTGGGTGAATTTTCTAAGTGAGGTGGGTGCCTTTGGAGGCAGTGGGGGGCAGTGTAGGGCCGTGTAGGGCGCATCCTGGAGCTCTGTGTGGGGCTGCGTTGCAGGCTATGGGTTCGTGGAGTTCCTCAGCGAGGAGGACGCGGACTACGCCATCAAGATCATGAACATGATCAAGTTGTACGGGAAGCCGATCCGAGTGAACAAAGCCTCCGCTCACAACAAGAACCTGGACGTGGGGGCCAACATCTTCATAGGCAACCTGGACCCCGAGATCGACGAGAAGCTGTTGTACGACACCTTCAGCGCCTTCGGGGTCATCCTCCAGACGCCCAAGATCATGCGGGACCCGGACACGGGCAACTCCAAGGGCTACGCCTTCATCAACTTCGCCAGCTTCGACGCTTCCGACGCCGCCATCGAGGCCATGAACGGACAGTACCTCTGCAACAGACCCATCACCGTCTCCTACGCCTTCAAGAAGGACTCCAAGGGCGAGCGGCACGGCTCAGCTGCCGAGCGGCTCCTGGCAGCCCAGAACCCACTGTCGCAGGCAGACCGGCCCCACCAGCTCTTCGCCGATGCTCCTCCTCCTCCGTCTGTCCCCACGCCTGTGGTCACCGCTCTGGGGCCTGGAGTCACCCCTCCAGGTGAGTCGGGCCACGCTGGGTTGAAGAGAGGCAGATTTGGGGCTCGGTGTTTGTCACTGCCGTGGGGTCTGCGGAAGGTGCCGGCTGTCACCTGGCAGCAGTGCCCCCGGGGGGTGGCAGGAGTCGTGGGTCTTGTTGGTTTAACAAAAGCAAGTGTAGGGTCGTGCAGCTAGGGAGGAATCACTGCATGAACCAGTACAGGTTGGGGGATGAGCTGCTGGAGAGGAGCTCTGCACAGAGGGACCTGGGGGTCCTGGGGGGCGACAGGTTGACCATGAGCAGCGTGCCCTCGTGGCCAAGAGGGCCAATGGCATTCTGGGGTGCAATGCCCTGAAAATGATCCCAAAATGATGCCAAAATCCACTCCAAATGACTCCAAAATCCCACAGAATGACCCCAAAATCCTTTATTCCAATTCCATGTGCCTCGTATGGCAGCAGTGCCCCCCCAAAATGATCCTAACATGACCCTGAAATCCTTTATTGCGATTCCATGGGCCCCATATGGCAGCAATGGCCCCCAAACTGACCTTAAAATGCCCCTAAAATCCTTTATTTCAATTCCATGTGCCTCATATAGCAGTAGTGCCCCCCCCTAAATGGTCCCAAAGTCACCCCAGGATGACCCTAAATCCCCCCAAATGTCCCCAAAGTCACCCCAGGATGAGCCCAGCCTCCTGCGTGGCCAGCAGGTCGAGGGAGGGAATCCTCCCCCTCTGCTCTGCCCTGGGGAGAGGGGACCTGATCCAGGGGGAGAAATATCGGAGGGGTGGGGGGCACAGTGGCGAGGCCAGACTCTTTTCAGCAGTGCGTGGGGACAGGACGGGGGGGAACGGACACAGACTGCAGTGCTGTGGGTTTGGGGTCTCTTGGGGTCATTTTGGGGGGCATTGCTGCCATATGGGGCACAAGGGATTGGAATAAGGGAATTTGGGGTCATTTTGGAGTCATTTTGGGTGGATTTTGGGGTCATTTTGGGGGGCATGGCTGCCATATGGGGCACAAGGGATTGGAATAAGGGATTTTGGGGTCATTTCTTGGGGTTTTGGGGTCATTTAGGGTCATTTTGGGGCCATTTTGTGGTCGTTTTGGGGCTGTTGCTGCCATATGGGGCACGTGGAATTGGAATAAAGGATTTTGGGGTCCCTCTGTGGGATTTTGGGGCCGTTTTGGAGACCTGTGCGACCTGGTGTAGGGAAGTGCTTTGGCGGGGGGTTGGATTCGCTGATCTCTGGGGGTCCCTTCCAGCCCCTGTGGCTCTGTGATTTGGTTGCTGTTCCTGCAGTGTCGGTGGGCAGAGCTGGAAGGCTGCGCTCTGAGTGGAGCTGCTCCGTGTCACGTGTGGGTGCTCAGCACGGCAGCTCCGCTCCACGTGGGTGCTCTTGGTGCTCTTGGTGACGGTGCTCAGCCCTGCGGACCTGCAGGGTTGGAAGGCTGTGATGCTCAGCAGTTCTCACCCTGCTGCAGCTCAGCCTGAGCTCTCCCAGTGTGAAGTGGATGGGTCCTGGGGCCGTGCTTCGTTCTGGTTCTTGTGTTTGCTGTGACATGCCGTGTGTTTTCACCTTCCCAGTTGTCCAGGAGTCTTTCTGCTTCTTTTTCCTCCTTCTGCACCGAACCAAATCCTCACTGCTGCTCTCTCTCTCTCTCCCTCCAGGCCTCCCACCCCCAGGATCATTTCCCCCACCGGTGCCCCCCCCTGGAGCAATGCCTCCTGGAATGCCCCCTGCCATGCCACCCCCGCCAATGCCACCTGGGGCCGGTGCCCCCGGTCCCCCCACTGGGGCTGCGCCCGCCGGAGGACACCCACCTCACCCACACGCCTTCCCCCCGGGGGGCATGCATCACCCAGGTACGTGTTGGGCACCATCAGGAAGCACAGAGCTGCTCGTGCTGTGGAGTGGCCTTGGGTAAATCATCCCCCCCTGGTTTATTCCGTGAGGTTTCGCTTCTGTAAAGCAAGGAGAGAATTGCTGCCGTCTTTTGGAAGGCACTGAGCACGGTGAGGGAGGAATCACTGCGTGCAGCAGTGTGGGATTGGGGAGTGCTGGGGGGGAGCTCTGCACAGAGGGACCTGGGGGTCCTGGGGGGCGACAGGTTGACCGTGAGCAGCGTGCCCTCGTGGCCAAGAGGGCCCATGGGATCCTGGGCTGCATGAAACACAGCGTGGCCAGCAGGTCGAGGGAGGGGATGCTCCCCCTCTGCTCTGCCCTGGGGAGGCCTCATCTGGAGCACTGTGTGCACTTCTGGGCTCCCCAGTCCAAAACAGACAGGGATCTCTTGGAAAGAGTGCAGCGCAGGGCCACAGAGATGGGGAAGGGCCTGGAGGATCTCCCCTCGAAGAAAGGCGGAGTGAACTGGGTCTGTTCAGCCCTGAGAAAAGAAGAGTGAGAGGGGACCTGATCCAGGGGGAGAAATATCGGAGGGGTGGGGGGCACAGTGGCGAGGCCAGACTCTTTTCAGCAGTGCGTGGGGACAGGACGGGGGGGAACGGACACAGACTGCAGTGCTGTGGGTTTGGGGTCACTTGGGGTCATTTTGGGGGGCATTGCTGCCATATGGGGCCCATGGGATTGGAGTAAGGGATTTTGGGTCATTCTGGAGTCATTTTGGGTGGATTTTGGGGTCATTTTGGGTGGGTTTGGATCATTTTAGGGGGCATTTCTGCCGTTTGGGGCCCATGGAATTGGAATAAAGGATTTTGGGGTCACTCTGTGGGATTTTGGGGCTGTTTTGGAGACCTGTGCGACCTGGTGTAGGGAAGTGCTTTGTCAGGGGGTTGGACTCGCTGATCTCTGGGGGTCCCTTCCAGCCCCTGTGGTTCTGCAGTCCAGCTGTGGCGGAGCAGGCAGAAGGACCAGTGGGGTACCCCAGTCAGCTGCTGACACACTGGTGCTGCTCCGTTAGAGGAGCAGTGGTCTGAAGGCCCTGCGATGTCTTTGTTCACGTCCTGGCTGTGCCTTTCCACGAGGCCTTGCTCCCTGCAGCACACAGCAGTGTGTGCTCTCCTCCCCAGGAGAGTCTGCGTAGGAGTGAGTGTGTCACATCACTGCTGCTGCTCCTGGGTTTCTCTGCTGTGTGTTGTAATCTGAGGGGAAAATCACATGGGGCTGCACTTCCAGAAAGCGTTCTGGTGACGTCAGAGGCAGTTCCCCTCTGAGAGGCGTGCAGTGAGGTCAGGACTCGAGCTGCAGGAAGGCATGGGCTGCTGCAGCACACGATTTCCAGGTCCCCGGTGCTGTTGTGGCTGAAGGATGTGAACACGACTCCAATCCATCCTCATTTTCCTGTGGCGTCAATGAGGACGTGGAGTGTGAACCTCCTCGGCACGGTCTGCAGCTCTGCTGGGTGGGAGCTAATTCAAGACAGGAACAAAATGTTTCCTTGATGCTCTTCCATTTTTAGCCCTCTGGGACTGGGGAAGGAGCACCACGCTCATCCAGACTCTGTGGTCTTCAGTGCAAAAATGAAATCCATTTTACATGGCCTTTAAAAAAAAAAATAGACAGGAAAGAGCCAAGTTGTGATGTCCCTGCTTTTCATCTTGCCTGCTCAGTGATGAGGGGTTGTGATGTCCCTGCTTTTCATCTTGCCTGCTCAGTGATGAGGGGTTGTGATGTCCCTGCTTTTCATCTTGCCTGCTCAGTGATGAGGGGTTGTGATGTCCCTGCTTTTCATCTTGCCTGCTCAGTGATGAGGGGTGCCCGAGGGCTGGGGGCACGCTGCTGGGGGGGCTTTGTGTGCTCCTGGCCCCGCTCACGGGCTCTGACTTCTCAGCCTTTGGAGCAGTAATGAAGTACAGCACAGGGAGGTGTGAGTGCTTCCTCGGAGCTGCGCCTGGCTCTTGGGTTTTGCTGCGGTTTGTTTTTAAGGAGAAAGCAATTGGTATTTTGGTTTTGCTTTCTTAGGAGTTTAAAAGAATAGAATTGTAGAGGTTAAAGAAATAAAGGCTGGGGGTGCAGGCTGCGTTCCTGCTCGGAGCAGAGCACCTTCGCAGCAAGGACACGGGTTCCTGGTGGGAGTCTCCCAGGTGAGCTCCCCGAGCGAGGGCTGTGCCATCGCTGCTGGCAGGTCTTCAGGTTTTCCTTCCCCCTGCCCCGGCCGGGAGCCAGCTCCCATTCACTTTTGTCCTTCTGCTGTGTGCTTCAGAGGAGGGCTGTTCGCTTTCTCCCCTTAAACCTCCAGGCTGGGAGCAGAAAACAGCTGCCAGGCCCACGGGGCATCCAGCGAGACCTGGGCAGGATGCAGAGCTGGGCAGGGAGAGACAGGAGGAGCTTTAACAAAAGCAAGTGTAGGGTCGTGCAGCTAGGGAGGAATCGCTGCGTGCAGCAGTGCGGGGTGGGGAGGAGTGCTGGAGAGGAGCTCTGCACAGAGGGACCTGGGGGTCCTGGGGGGCGACAGGTTGACCGTGAGCAGCGTGCCCTCGTGGCCAAGAGGGCCCATGGGATCCTGGGCTGCATGAAACACAGCGTGGCCAGCAGGTCGAGGGAGGGGATCCTCCCCCTCTGCTCTGCCCTGGGGAGGCCTCATCTGGAGCACTGTGTGCACTTCTGGGCTCCCCAGTCCAAAACAGACAGGGATCTCTTGGAAAGAGTGCAGCGCAGGGCCACAGAGATGGGGAAGGGTCTGGAGGATCTCCCCTCGAAGAAAGGCGGAGTGAACTGGGTCTGTTCAGCCCTGAGAAAAGAAGAGTGAGAGGGGACCTGATCCAGGGGGAGAAATATCGGAGGGGTGGGGGGCACAGTGGCGAGGCCAGACTCTTTTCAGCAGTGTGTGGGGACAGGACGGGGGGGAACGGACACAGACTGCAGTGCTGTGGGTTTGGGGTCACTTGGGGTCACTTTGGGGGGCACTGCTGCCGTATGGGGCACGTGGGATTGGAGTAAGGGATTTTGGGGTCATTTCTTGGGGTTTTGGGGTCATTTAGGGTCATTTTGGGGCCATTTTGTGGTTATTTTGGGGGTGTTGCTGCCATATGGGGCACGTGGAATTGGAATAAAGGATTTTGGGGTCCCTCTGTGGTATTTTGGGGCCATTTTGGAGACCTGTGCCACCTGTTGCAGGGAACTGCTTTGTCAGGGGGTTGGACTCGCTGATCTCTGGGGGTCCCTCCCAGCCCCTGTGTTTCTGTGACGGTGACATTTCAGCCACACAGCGCTGCAGGCTGCAGCAGTGGGATCCTGCCCTCACTGTGAGCTCCCCTTGTCCCCACAGGGATGCCCCCCATGCAGGTGCACCACGGTCCCCCCGGGATGGGTCAGCACCACCCAGGACCACCGGGCTCTGGAGGTCAGCCCCCACCGCGGCCCCCGCCCGGCATGCCGCACCCCGGCCCCCCACCCATGGGAATGCCTCCGAGAGGGCCTCATTTTGGATCACCTATGGGTAAGTAGGTGCTTGTGAGAGGCAGCACGTGTGATTTCGTGTCGGTCAGACCCACGGATAAGTTTGGTGCCTGCGCCCTCCATCGTCCCTCCCGTAATAGGGGCGGGGAGGAGGGGTCGCAGGGTCTCCTCGCAGTGGGGTATCTCCGAGCAGGACCTGGGGCTCTGTGCTGCATGGCGGGCTTTCCCAGGGCTTGCCTCGTGTTTCTGGGGACGGAGGGCTTTGCCTGCAGGACACGCTCTGCTCTGTCCCGGTTTTTCCCCCCGTATCCTGAGTGGAGATGGCAGCTGGGCTTTGCCAAGAGCTCGGTTCCCGAGCGCAGCCCGCTGTGCTGGGGGCTGTAGGAGGGGTTTGTGGGGGGGGGATGTGTTCCCTTGGAGCTGGGCACAGCTCAGAGGGGACGTGGGAGAGGTAACAGCCATCATCACAGTGTGGGTCCGCGATCCCAGCCGTGATCCCACTGCGATGGGGACACGCAGTGCCACGGGGTGAAGGTGTTCTGAGTGGGGCAGCCCCGTGTGTGCGGCCCTCGGGGGGGCCCAGGCTGATGCTTGGGGCTTCCGTCAGCCTGCGGCTGAGTCCCCCAACCTGGGGGCACCAGCTAGAGGCGTGGGGGGGGGGGGGCTGCTCTTCCCACGGAGGTCACTAACAGCTCTGCTCTCCCCGCAGGTCACCCCGGCCCCATGCCGCACCACGGGATGCGCGGCCCTCCTCCGCTGATGCCGCCCCACGGGTACAGCGGCCCCCCTCGCCCCCCACCCTACGGCTATCAGAGAGTCCCCCTGCCCCCCAGGCCAGCTCAGAGGCCCCCTGGGGTGCCCCCACGTGGCCCCCTGCGAGGCCCCCTGCCCTAGAGGCCCTCGGGGCCGCTGGGAGTCCTTCCCTCATCGTGCTGTCTGCGCTGGGGCTGACGTTCCTGAGCCTGAAGGGAAGAGGCACAGTTGGGTCCATCCCTTTCACAGTTCCTCCCCCTCTTTTTTTGCTCCCCCTCGTTTCTTTCTGTAGCGTTCGTTGTGTTGTTTTCTTTTTCCTCCTCCCTCTCCTTGAAGGTTTTTCACAGTAACTCCAATGGGATTTTTTTATTTTGTTTCCCCCCCCCCCACCCCCCCCCCGTGTGTGAGTCAACAATTGCCCTTTTACAAATAAAACGTTTTAAGAATGGGAGGCCGTTCCTCTGAGGTGGTTCATAGCTACGTGAGGTTGGAAAGGAGCTACAAGATCATCCAGTCCAACATCCTCCTGTCACCATCCCTACCCAACTGCTCAATCCAATCCCTCAGCACCTCATCCAAACGCTCCTTGAGCAGCGCTAGGGATGGTGCCCCCACCCCCTCCCCAGGCAGGCCATCCCAGGGCCTGACCACTCCTTCAGAGACAAAATTCCTCCTCAGATCTCAATCTCCCCCAGCACAACTTGTGGCCATCCCCTCTCGTCCTGTCGCTATTTATCAGGGAGAAGAGGCCCACCCCCTCCTCACCACAACCCCCCCTCAGGAAGTGGCAGAGTGCAGTAAGGTCTCCTCTGAGCCTCCTCTTCTCCACCCCAACCCATCCCAGCTCCCTCAGCCGCTCCTCATTGTGCTCCAGACCCCTCCCCAGTTTTGCTGCCCTTCTCTGAACACGCTCCAGGGCCTCCATGTCCTTCTGGCAGTGAGGGGCCCAAAACTGAACGCAGCACTGGAGAGCTGAGTGCAGGGGATGCTCACCTCCCTGCTCCTGCTGGCTGCACTGTTTCTAATCCAGGCCAGGATGCCGTTGGCCTTCTTGGCCACCTGGGCACACTGCTCACGTTGAGCCGAGCATCACCCAACACCCCCAGGTCCTTTTCCTCTCTCCATCCTTCAAGCCGTTCTGCCCCTATAGCACTGCATGGGGTTATTGTGGCCACAGTGCAGCACCCGGCACTTGGTCTTACTGAACCTCACCCCATTGAGCTCAGCCCAGCTGTTCAGCCGATCCAGGTCCCTCTGCAGGGCCTCCCTGCCCTCAGGCACTTTGACACATCCTCCCAACTCGGTGTCCTCTGCAAACTGACTGAGGGTACACTCCGTCCCCTCGTCTAGGTCATCAATAAAGATATTCAACAAGATGGGCCCCAAAACTGACCCCTGGGGGACACCACTCGTAACAGGACACCAGCTGGACCCAACTCCATTCACCACCACCCTCTGGGCACGGCCCTCCAGGTCTGCACCCAGAGAAGGGTGAAGCTGTCCCCTCCACGGGCTGCCAGCTTCCTCTGGAAAGTGGAGGTGGGGCCGTGCTGCTGGTGCTGCTCTGGCCTGGCAGGGGACACCTGGGATGCAGCAGCCGATGCTGGGGCTGCTGCCCGTCCCGGTGAGCTGCTGAGGTTGGGGTGCTGCCCCCCAAAAGGCTCTGGTGGCTGAGATGCTCCGTGCTGGGGCAGCACACCCCAGGTGAGGCGCTCTGACAGCTGAACCTTCAAATCTGTTGCATCCTCTTATCATCCTTGAGAGTGTGGTCAGATGGCCGGGACGTTCGGGGAAGTAATCTGGAAACAAAACCTGCTCTCTTGGGTCCTCGCCTAAGGAGATCTCGTTTTGATGTCGCTCACGACTGTGGGAAGCTGTTCCCTGTGGTTCTGGGAATGGGGGGGCAGCGTGCGTTGAGCAATGGGGGGAGGAGGCTGAGCAGCTGTGGGCTCTGCGGTCCCTCGTGGGGCTGAGCTGCCAGAACTGCCCTGCTCCTCCCGATGGATTCGGTGTCTTCACACCACTGACTGACAACGGGGGAAGCGAAAAAGCTGAGTCAGCGGATGGAAAATGTGTCACCTACAGCAGTGGGGAAGGGAGGAGGATGGAGGCTTGGCTTCACCTACAGCAGTGGGGAAGGGAGGAGGATGGAGGCTTGGCTTCACCTACAGCAGTGGGGAAGGGAGGAGGATGGAGGCTTGGCTTTCTGCAGAGCTCCTTCCAGGAAGGTGAGAGATAGAGAGCCGCCGTGGGAGACGGGGACGGAGGTGTTGGCTTTGTGTGTGAGGCTTCAAACTGGAACGACTCGCATGCACTCAGAGCAAATGGTGACCCTGGGCTTCCTGGAGCTGTCGTGGCTCTGGGAGACCCAGGGGACGTGGCTGGGGGATCGCTGTGCTTCTCATGAGCAGGCTTTGTGGGAGGGAAACCCGGCAAACCGCCTCGCCCCTTCATTGCTCTGCAGAGGGGAAAGGATCTCGTTCTCAGCCTCGGTTTTACTTTGCTGTTTTATTTTTATTTTAACTTCCTAGGGCTGAAATTGACCTTTAGCTTCCATCTCCGCTCACCCTTTTGGTCCGGGGAGAAAGAATGGTGCCACGCTTTCCTTTTGTCACGGGGTGGTTTGGGAAGTGCCTGTGAGCTATGCAGAAATCCAGAGCGTGGGGGGGGAAGAGCAGAGCCCACGTTTGAGCTCTGTGTCTCCTGTGCTGATGTTGCCCTTGGCACGTGAGGAGCCACTGAAGGATCTGGGAGGCGAACTGGAAGGGCTCTGCACCCCTCTCAGTTGAGCTATAATTATATTTTATCAGGGGCTGTCATTAAAGTAAAGTCTGTGCTGTCCTCGCCTTATGAACCTCTGAGTGGGCAGCAGCTGGGATGGGGGGGATGGAGGTGTTTAAGAGACTCCTGAGCACTGCAGTTTGCGTCCGGCACGGTGCGTGTCCTCGTCTTCCCACAGCACGCGGCTGTAGTCGGTGCTCCCCTGCTCTGTGCCGGTGTTGGTGTCCATGGGGATGAGCAGTCATATCCTTCAGGCACAGAGGGAGCAGCAGAGCAGCACAGAGGAGCTGCAGTCCCCTGCTGCAGGTGCTGGGTGAGGGCTCCTGAACGCAGCAGGGAAAGCAGCTCTGAAGATGAACACATCTCAGAGCAGGAGCAGTGCTGTGGGGCTTCGTGTGGGTGGGAGCCCACCTGCTGCTCTCAGGGGCACCCAGTGGGTGCGGTTTATAGGTCCATGAGGTTGGAAAGGAGCTACGAGATCACCCAGTCCAACATCCTCCTGTCACCATCCCTACCCAACCGCTCAATCCAATCCCTCAGCACCTCATCCAAACGCTCCTTGAGCAGCGCTAGGGATGGTGCCCCCACCCCCTCCCCAGGCAGGCCATCCCAGGGCCTGACCACTCCTTCAGAGACAAAATTCCTCCTCAGATCTCATCTCAATCTTCCCCGGCGCAACTTGTGGCCATCCCCTCTCGTCCTGTCGTTATTTATCAGGGAGAAGAGGCCCACCCCCTCCTCACCACAACCCCCCTTCAGGAAGTGGCAGAGTGCAGTAAGGTCTCCTCTGAGCCTCCTCTTCTCCACCCCAACCCATCCCAGCTCCCTCAGCCGCTCCTCATTGTGCTCCAGACCAGACTGTATCGGGACGGCCCCGGTGCCGGGCAGCAGAGCTGCCAGCAGACACCACGGGACGCCAAGCTCCGAGTGGGCGAAGGAAAACAGCCCCGAGAGAAATCCACAGCAGCTCCAGCAATAAAAAGGAAAGCATCCCTGGAGTGGAAACGGCGGTGCCAAGGAGAGGCAAGCTGCCACCCATCGACGGAGCCTTCATCCTCGCCGCTGCAGCTGGGTCACCTTGCCGGCTCGTGTGCCCCGTGCTGTGAGCCTCGGCCACGTCACCCCAGCGAGGGCTGCTCCTCTGCAGAGCAGAGCTCTCCTGGCTCCGTGGGAGCTCCGTTCGGTGCCATTTGCAGCACAGCCTCGAGTGAAATTTCGCAGCCAGCTCAGCCTGCCTCTCTCTGGTGGAGCTGATGTGGTGCGTGCGCGTGTGCAGGGACTTCTGTGTTCATGCTGATCCCGGCAAGAAAGAGATGCCTCCCTGGAGCAGCCGGGGTCCAGGCTGGGTGGGAAGGGAGGGGCGGGACCAGAGCTCCCTCCCCATTGTCTGCATGCCGGGGGTGTGGGGGGCAGCCTGTGTGGGTCGGGTGGAAGATGGGGCTCTGCAGCTCTCCTCGGCCGTGCTCAAGCTCTTTCAGTTGGGTCACAGATCCCCAGCTCAGTCACAATGCGTCGCTTGACGTTTATTTTCCCGATGGGAGTTCAGTTGTTTCCCAGCTCAGTCCTTCCCCGTGCTGGTGGCGGTTCCCTGCCCGTCCCCTGCCTGTGTGATCCGAGCATCCCTGCTGGCACTGGATGCTGCCCCAGCGCCGCTCTGGGTACTGCCCCAACCCTCTCAGTGCCCGAGGCGGATTTCAGCCTCATGTGTGCCCACATCATTCCTCACCCTCTGCTTGAAGTCGGGGTCCTCCTGGGCTCTGCTGATGGCTGAGCTCCTGGAGCTGAGGCTGGCTCAGCTCGTGACACGTAGGAATGCGTTGCTCTGTGTGTCCCCCCCCCACCCCAAAAAGCCATCGGAGGGCTCCGTGCCATATTGGGATGGAAGGCCGCGCCCGACCAGCCCAGGCGGAGAAAATCTGATCTGAAGCAATCGAAATTCACCCCTGAGGAGGATGTGACTCAGATCTGCCTGGCTGTGCTTCCATCTGCCCGCGGCTGTGGTGGGAGCAGGGGGAGAAGCTGCCAGAGCGGCTCTGAATGCCGTGAAACCCTTCTGCTCCGCACGGAACCCCCCACCGTGGGGCCGGGACCCACTGCTCGCGCCCCACAGAGCATCTCCAGCACCGGAGCCCTGAGCGTGGGGAAGCTCCCGGCAGCCGGCAGAGCATCGCATCCCTTTGGTTTTTGTATAACCGAAGGACCCGAGAGAGCCCCCCCCCCACCCCATAATCACCGGCACCCCCCTCCCCCCCCCCCGCCCCGCCGTAGCACAGCCCTCCCCACCGCCTCCCTTCTCAGGCTGTCGCAATGGACTCTCCCAGCGCTCGGTGCGTGTGGCGGAGGCTGCAGCGCTGACGCCGGGCTGGTACCCGCGGGCTGCTCCTGCTGGATCCCCACGAGCATCCTTCCTCCTCGGAGCATCCTTCCTCCTCGGAGCATCCTTCCTCCTCGCAGCCAGGGCTGGAGCGGACCACGCGCTGACACAGGTAAGGAGAGGAGGATGCCTCTATAAAGCCGCCCCCCCCCCCCCCCTCCTTCTCCCATCTGCTTTTAATTAGCATCCTCGGGGTTGCTGGCTGATGGATGGGGAGTTTGCCTTCTCCTCCCCGTTGCTGTGGCCATTTTGTCCTGAAAATCCTTGCCTCCACCTCGCTCTGCCTTTCTCTGCGTGCTCTGGAGCCCCTCGTCGCAGCTCAGCGCTGCGCAGCGCGGGCATCGCCTTACGGGCACGGATAGCGATGCTGGCAGGTTTTGGGGAGGGGGAGTGCCACAGCCCCCCGGGGTGGGGGGTCACCTTGGGCACTGGGGAGCGCCAACTCTTCCCCACGTCGCCATGTTCGTGATGTTCTGTGGGAGGGCCGGGGCTGCGGGGGGGACCCTAATATGGGAATCCCCCCGGGGCTTGGGGCGCGTGGTGATGCCGGGCCGCAGCGATTGGAGGCTTGGTGGGAGGAGAGGGGTCCGGAGCCCCATAACCTTGTGTGGGTCTGGCGGTGGTGGTTGGGGCTGACGTCAGGGATGGGGCGCCTGAGCCTTTGTGCAGCCAGGAGAGCATTTTTAGGACCCCCCCCCCCCCCACACCTCCGTCCCCCATCTTGCTCCGCTGTGTTCTGCGCCGTTTCTGCCTTCCTTGGGAAAGCAGCACCCCCATCCTAAAAGGATTCGTCGTCGGTGCCCGGTGCTGCGTGGCCCCCCGGCTGTGACCTTGCTCCCCGCAGGTCCTTCCACCCCCCCCACTCCCACCTCCACCCCCCCCTTCGTGCCCCCTGCTCCCTTTGCCGGATCCCTATGGCCAAAATGCGTCACAGCCCCGTGGAAGCAGTCCCACAGCGGATGACCTTGGTGGTGCTGAAGGCCGCAGGAATCCCACCCGTGGGGGGCAGCGAGCGATGAGGATTTGATGCTCAGGGAGATGGGGTGGAGGGTGAGATGGGGGGGGGGTGGGGGGGGGGGTTGTGCCGCAGCGCCAGCACTGCACTGTCCCTGGGTGTCTGCGCAGAGCCGGTGTGGGGTTGGGTGCCCCCCCAGGGGAGCGCCGAATATTTTGGAAAGGCCAAATATAGCTCTACGCTGCGCCCCAGCCCTGCTTTTATGGAGGGGGGGGGGAGGAACGGGGGGGGGGGGGAAGACACGCTGTGACGGCTGCGTCCCTCTCCCTGCGGCACAGATCCTGAGTCGCAGCCACTGCTGCTGGGTTTGTGCTGCCAGAAGTAAAAATAGCCCATTTTGGGGGGGGGGGGGGGGATCACGCTGGGTGCCCGTCCCCGCTGGGGGCCGTGGGTCTGTCCCCGGCACGTGCTGCACCGGGCTCGGCAAGGAGCTCTGTGGGGTGCTGCCCACGGCCAGGTGGGGCTGTGGGCTGGGACACCGCAGGACGGGGGTCCTCGGGGTGTATCTGGGCACCCCCCTCTCCTCCCAGAACTCAGATGCAGTGCTCAGAGGGCCCCCCCGGCTCTGCCCTCGGGCTCTCGGCTTTGGCCGGGGGCTCTGATCTGCAGCCAGTCTCCTTCTGGAAGCCTCCCCGGGATGGGCACGCGTGGTCCCCGTGTCCACCCTGTCCCCACAGCCGCCTTTGGGCAGCTGGGTCGGAGCTGGGTGAGCCTGGCCCCCCCCCCCCCCCCAAGGGTCCCCCGACCCAAACCTCATTTTGTGCCCTCCCTGCGGATGGCACAACGCGGAGCGCTGGTGCTGCCCTGGAAGGTTTGGGGACCCCGTGTCCCTCGGGGGCCGGTCCCCTCGCCATCCCTGTGGGGCACAGTGACAGTGCTGCCCGGTTCCCGAAGCTCTGGGGCTTTCTGGGGACCTGCTGCTGTCCCACTTCTCGGTGGTGACCCTACAGCGTCTTCCGGCTTCCTTGTCCTCCGCCCCTCGTGGGGCCGACCTCACGGGACTGGCTGTCCCCAGGCTCTCGCTGTCATCGGCGCCCTGCCACCCTGGGGGCCCCTGCGTGCCCTGCTGGGGCCAGCACGCCCGCGAGGACCCCCCCCATCCCAACCCTGTGACCGCCCCTTCTTCCCCAGCCCCTTGACCCCCACCCCAGCCCTGTGACCCCCAGCCCCGTGACCCCCCCCCCACCCCAGCCTTGTGACCCCCAGCCCCGTGACCCCCCCTCACCCCATCCCTGTGACCCCCCCAGCCCAACCCTGTGACCCCCAGCCCTGTGACTCCCCCACCCCAGCCCTGTGACCCCCAGCCCCGTGACCCCCCCCTCACCCCATCCCTGTGACCCCCCCCCAGCCCAACCCTGTGACCCCCATCCCTGTGACCCCCCCACCCCAGCCCTGTGACCCCCAGCCCCGTGACTCCCCCCCCCCCCCCCCCCGAACCCTGTGACCCCTCTGCGCGGCGGTGCCGCTAGCAGCGGGCGGGCTCCTGTGTGGCCACACCCCCCGAAGCTCATTGGCTGAACTTTGGGGCCGTGCCCCTCCAGCCCCATTGATGCAGGTGGGGTGGCCACGCCCCCCGCAGCTCATTGGTTCGTGGCCCAGCCTCATCTTCCCAGCCCCATTGATGCGGGTGGCGGGGCTCTCTATCGCAGTGGGGCGGGCGACGGTGGGGACGGGGCGTCTGTGGGGGAGCCTTGGCCTGTCTGTGGGGAGCTGTGGGTTCGTGTTGGGGATCCCTCCCCATCCCCGTGAGACTCTGGGGACACAGACGGGGCTGGAGATGTGGTCCCCTCGGCATCCCGCTGCGAGGAGGTGCCCCTGCCACGTGGGCTTTGCTCCTCCGAGGGGGGGGATGTGGGGAGGGCCGTGTCCCTCCATACCTCGCCTTCCCAAGGCGGGGGTTCCCAAGGTTCCCCCCACAATCCCGCTGTTCCATATCTGCTCCCGTCCCCCCTATCCCATGTGTCCCTCCAGATCCTATCTGCTCGTGCACCCCACACCTGTGGGGCTGCCCGGCGCTCTCGCTGTGCCCGTGTCCCTGCAGCCTCGCCATGGGGCGGAGGTGCTCCCAAGCCCTCCAGTTTCCATCCAAATGCTGCACACTGAGCCCACGTAGGCTGTGCAAACCCCGGGGTGAGGTGGGACACGAGGACGTCACCGTAACGTGGGCACCGCTCTCTGCTCCCCAGGTGCGAGCCACATGGGTGGGTAGCACCGCTGCCCGGCCCCCCACATCCGAGCGCAGCCCCCAGGCGTGAGGGCTCAGCCCCGACACAGAGACCCCCCCCCCAAAAAACCCCCACACCGCTGTTCCGTCCCACCGTCACCATGGACGAGAGCTTCCGAGATCGGACGGCGTTCATCCGCGGCGCCAAGGACATCGCCAAGGAGGTGAAGAAGCACGCGGCCAAGAAGGTGAGCAAGGGCATGGACCGCGTGCAGGACGAGTACACCAAGCGCTCCTACAGCCGCTTCGAGGAGGAGGAGGATGACGACGACTACGCGCCGCAGGACGGCTACTACCGGGGCGGGGAGGGGGCGGCTGAGGAGGAGGGGGCTTCCAGCGACGCCACTGAAGGGCACGATGAGGAGGACGAGATCTACGAGGGCGAGTACCAGGGCATCCCACGGCAGGACTCGCTGAAGGGGGGTGAGCACCTGGGGGGCGAGGGGACCCCCGGCGCCTTCGATGACAGCGAGGGGCAGCGGAGGAAGGACAAGGAGGAGCTGGCGCAGCAGTACGAGCTCATCCTGCAGGAGTGCGGCCACGGGCGCTTCCAGTGGAGTCTCTACTTCGTGCTGGGACTGGCGCTGATGGCCGACGGCGTGGAGGTGTTCGTGGTGGGCTTCGTGCTGCCCAGTGCCGAGAAGGACATGTGCCTCTCCGACTCCAACAAGGGCATGCTGGGTGAGCGGGGGCTGTGGTTGGGGGGCACGGGAGCGGGGGGGGTGAGATAGGGTGTGGGGGTGACATGGGGGGGGCAGCTGGTGATGTATGGGGGGGAAACGTGGGATATAGGGAGACGTTACAGTGTGGAGGGACACAGGTGTGGAGTGTGGAGGGATGTGGGATATGGGGGGAAGTTACAGTGTGGGGGGACACGTGGGATATGGGGGACATGGACAGATATGGAATGGAGGGATAAAGGTGTGTGGACACGGGCAAGTGAGGTGTGGAAAGACACGGGGTAAGGGGGACGTGGACAGGGTATGGGGATGTGAGAAGATAGGCTATAAAGGGACCCACGGGACACGGGAGATGTGGATATATAGGACAGGGAGGGACGTGGGTATGGAGGGACACGGATGTGGGGAACGTCAGCAGATATGTGAAGGGGCTCATGGAATATCACAGCACTGTAGGGGTTGGGAGGGACCTCCAGGGATCCCTGAGCCCAACCCCCACCAACACGGCCCAGGCAGCGCAGCTCGGGGTCCTGGAGGGTCTGGGACGTCCCCCGAGAACCCCAACCCCGACCCCACAGCTCTGTGTGCAGCTCCAGTGCTGCGGCACTGCCCGGGGCACAGTTCCCACGCACACTGGTGCACACCTTCCCGTGCTGCACTTTGTGGCCGTTTCCCCTCGTCCCATCCCCACGCACTGTGAGAAGAGTCCGGCCTCGTCCCTTTGCCTCCCGCTGCTCACATATGGACAGACGTGGATCTCATCCCCTCGGGGTCTCCTGTTTTCAGCCCCAGCTCTCTCAGCCTTTCCCCATACGGGAGATGCTCCTTTATCATCTCCGTGCCGTGCTGGACTCCTCCCAGCAGATCCCACAATCCCAGAACCGTAGGGGTTGGAAGGGACCTCCAGAGATCATCGAGTCCAACCCCCTGCCAAAGCAGTTCCCTACACCAGGTCGCACAGGTAGGCGTCCAGGTGGGTCCTGAATATCTCCAGGAGACCCCTCCATCCCCCTGGGCAGCCTGTGCCACTGCTCCGTCACCCTCAACCCCGACACGAAGATGTCGGCCAGGTCAACCCATAGGGAACTACACGAAGATGTCGGCCAGGTCAACCCATAGGGAACTACATGAAGATGTCGGCCAGGTCAACCCATAGGGAACTACATGGAGATGTCGGCCAGGTCAACCCATAGGGAACTACAACATGGAGATCCCTGTCTCGTACTGGGGAGCCCAGAACTGCACACAGTGCTCCAGATGAGGCCTCCCCAGGGCAGAGCAGAGCGGGAGGATCCCCTCCCTCGACCTGCTGGCCACGCTCCTAATGCACCCCACGATCCCATTGTCCTCCTCGGCCACCAGGGCACAGTGCTCACGGCCAACCTGGCACCCCCTGCACCCCCAGGTCCCTCTGCACAGAGCCCTCCAGCACTCATCCTGAACCCGCACCGCTGCACGCAGTCACTCCTCCCCGGCTGCAGGACCCTCCACCTGCTCTGATAAACCTCACGGGTTTAACCTTTGGGGTCACTGAGAGGCGCAGATAGGGCACGTGTGAAGATGGGGTACAAAGGGACCCACGCATGGGGGCATAAGCAGTAGGATTTGGAGGAACGTGTGGGATATGGGGGACGGGAGCAGAGTGTGAGGACGGGAGAAGATTTGGGGGTCTCGAGGGATATGGGGAATGCGAACAGGTGGGGAATGCAGGGACACCGCTGTGGGGAACGTGAACAGAAGGGATATGGAGAGATATCGGATGGACACGTGGGATATGGGGACACGAGATGCGGTACGAAGGAACACGGGTGTGGGGATGGGGTATGGGGGCACTCAGTGGGCATGGGGGATAGGGACAGGAGAGGTATGGGGGGATGTGGTTATGGGGACAGGAAAGGTATGGGGGGATGTGGTTATGGGGACAGGAAAGGTATGGGGGGATGTGGTTATGGGGACAGGAGCAGGTAGGGGATGGGGGGATGTGGTTATGGGGACAGGAGCAGGTAGGGGATGGAGGGACGTGGTTATGGGGACAGGAGCAGGTAGGGGATGGGGGGATGTGGTTATGGGGACAGGAGCAGGTAGGGGATGGGGGGATGTGGTTATGGGGACAGGAGCAGGTAGGGGATGGGGGGATGTGGTTATGGGGACAGGAGCAGGTAGGGGATGGAGGGACGTGGTTATGGGGACAGGAGCAGGTAGGGGATGGGGGGATGTGGTTATGGGGACAGGAGCAGGTAGGGGATGGGGGGATGTGGTTATGGGGACAGGAGCAGGTAGGGGATGGGGGGATGTGGTTATGGGGACAGGAGCAGGTAGGGGATGGAGGGACGTGGTTATGGGGACAGGAGCAGGTAGGGGATGGAGGGATGTGGTTATGGGGACAGGAGCAGGTAGGGGATGGGGGGATGTGGTTATGGGGACAGGAGCAGGTAGGGGATGGGGGGATGTGGTTATGGGGACAGGAGCAGGTAGGGGATGGAGGGACGTGGTTATGGGGACAGGAGCAGGTAGGGGATGGGGGTCGTGGTTATGGGGACAGGAGCAGGTAGGGGATGGGGGGACGTGGTTATGGGGACAGGAGCAGGTAGGGGATGGGGGGATGTGGTTATGGGGACAGGAGCAGGTAGGGGATGGAGGGACGTGGTTATGGGGACAGGAGCAGGTAGGGGATGGGGGGTCGTGGTTATGGGGACAGGAGCAGGTAGGGGATGGAGGGACGTGGTTATGGGGACAGGAGCAGATAGGGGATGGGGGGATGTGGTTATGGGGACAGGAGCAGGTAGGGGATGGGGGGATGTGGTTATGGGGACAGGAGCAGGTAGGGGATGGGGGGCTGCAGGTGTGGGGCACGTTGTGAGAGGGGGGGACACGAAGTTGGGGGGACATTGTGGGACACGGGAGTACAGAGGGGCACAGAGCTGTGGGGCACACAGATGGGGCTGTGGGAGCAGACGGGGGTCCCGTGGGGTGTGGAGGGGGTGGGATATAGGGGAACATCACAACATAGGGGATCCAGGGCACAGATGGAGGGGGGCGCCAGAAGGGGACGAGGAGTGACAGAGGGCACTGACAGGACCCCCCAGTGCCACACAGTGATGGTGGGGGGGATGTGGGGGCTGAGGGGTCCCCCAGTACCACACAGTGATGGTGTGGGGGATGGGGGGGCTGAGGGGTCCCCCAGTACCACACAGTGATGGTGTGGGGGATGGGGAGGGGGGAGGGCACCGCAGTGCAGCCAACGCAGTCCCCAGGGCCCCCCCAGACCCCTCCCCAGGTTGTGGGGGTCCCGGTGCAGCAGCCGATGTGCCGAGCACCGCAGCGCAGCCCCGCAGTGCCTCCTGTCCCCCCCCCCTCCCCCCCCCCGCCCCGCAGCCCTTGCCTTATCTCGGTGCTGCAGCCCGGCTCCTGCCCGCTGCTGATAAGGGGATGCTGGGGGGGGGGCCGTGGGGACTGCGTTGGCCGCACTGCGGTGCGCTCCCCCCCCCCATTCTGTGCTGTGCCCCCTTCACCCATCCCAAATTTTCATCCACCCCACCCCCATTCCTGGCAAATCAGCGCAGGGATGGGGATGGAGGCAGACAGTGGGGGGGGGGGGGGACCCCTCAGCCCCCCCAGTTCCACATACCATCACTGACATGGCACTGGAGGACCCCTCAGCCCCCCCATAACATCACTATGTGGCACTGGGGGACCCCTCAGCCCCCCCATAACATCACTATGTGGCACTGGGGGACCCCTCACCCCCCCCCTCAGTCCCCCCATACCATCACTGGGTGGCACTGGGGGACCCCTCACCCCCCCCCTCAGTCCCCCCATACCATCACTGGGTGGCACTGGAGGACCACTCAGCCCCCCCATACCATCACTATGTGGCACTGGGGGACCCCTCAGCCCCCCCAGTTCCCCATACCATCACTGATGTAATATTGGGGGACCCCTCAGCCCCCCCAGTTCCCCATACCATCACTGATGTAATATTGGGGGACCCCTCAGCCCCCCCAGTTCCCCATACCATCACTGGGTGGCACTGGGGGACCCCTCAGCCCCCCCATAACATCACTATGTGGCACTGGGGAACCCCCTCAGCCCCCCCATAACATCACTATATGGAACTGGGGGACCCCTCAGCCCCCCCATACCATCACTGGGTGGCACTGGGGGACCCCTCAGCCCCCCCATAACATCACTATGTGGCACTGGGGAACCCCTCAGGCCCCCCATAACATCACTATATGGAACTGGGGGACCCCTCAGCCCCCCCATACCATCACTGGGTGGCACTGGGGGGGTCCCCTCACCGCCCCATCTCCTCTGCGCGTCCCCGCTCCCCGGCGCTGACGCCGCTGTCCCCCCCCCAGGGCTCATCGTGTACCTGGGCATGATGGTGGGCGCGTTCCTGTGGGGCGGGCTGGCGGACCGCCTGGGCCGGAGGCAGTGCCTGCTCATCTCCCTCTCCGTCAACAGCGTCTTCGCCTTCTTCTCGTCCTTCGTGCAGGGCTACGGCACCTTCCTGTTCTGCAGGCTGCTCTCGGGCGTGGGGTAAGCGCGCCCCACGGGGGGCGTGGGAGGACGCGTCCCCCCGTTTCGCCCCCCCTTTGTCCCCCCCCCTCTGATTGCCCTCTCTCTGCCCCCCCCCCCCCAGCATCGGCGGTTCCATCCCCATCGTGTTCTCGTACTTCTCCGAGTTCCTGGCGCAGGAGAAGCGCGGGGAGCACCTGAGCTGGCTCTGCATGTTCTGGATGATCGGCGGCATCTACGCGTCCGCCATGGCCTGGGCCATCATCCCGCACTACGGTACGGCCGCGGCCACGCGTGCGATGAGCCGCGCGGGGCTCAGCCCCACGGCCACGCGTGTGTGGGGCTCAGCCCCACGGCCGCGGGTGCGATGAGCTGCGCGGGGCTCAGCCCCACGGCCGCGGGTGTGTGGGTCTCAGCCCTATGGCCACGCGTGTCTGCGGTTCAGCCCCACGGCCACGGGTGTGATGAGCTGTGTGGGTCTCAGCCCCACGGCCGCGGGTGTGATGAGCTGCACAGGCTCAGCCCCACGGCCACGCGTGTGTGGGGCTCAGCCTCACGGCCGCGGGTGTGATGAGCTGCATGGGGCTCAGCCCCATGGCCACGGGTGTGATGAGCTGCATGGGGCTCAGCCCCACGGCCGCGGGTGTGATGAGCTGCATGGGGCTCAGCCCCACGGCCACGCGTGTGTGGGGTTCAGCCCCACGGCCACGGGTGTGATGAGCTGCATGGGGCTCAGCCCCACGGCCACGGGTGTGATGAGCCGCACAGGGCTCAGCCCCATGGCCACGTGTGTGTGGGGTTCAGCCCCACTGTGATGGGTGCGATGAGCTGCATGGGGCTCAGCCCCACGGCCGTGGGTGTGATGAGCTGTGTGGGTCTCAGCCCCACGGCCGCAGGTGTGACGAGCTGTGTGGGTCTCAGCAACACGGCCATGGGTGTGATGAGCTGTGTGGGTCTCAGCCCCACGGCCACGGGTGTGATGAGCTGCGCGGGGCTCAGCCCCACGGCCACGCGTGTGTGGGGCTCAGCCCCCCCCGGCCGCGGGTGTGATGAGCTCTGTGGGTCTCAGCCCCACGGCCGCGGGTGTGATGAGCTGTATGGGTCTCAGCCCCATGGCCACGGGTGTGATGAGCTGCGTGGGGCTCAGCCCCATGGCCACGGGTGTGATGAGCCGCACAGGGCTCAGCCCCACGGCCACGTGTGTGTGGGGTTCAGCCCCACTGTGATGGGTGTGATGAGCTCTGTGGGGCTCAGCCCCACTGTGATGGGTGCGATGAGCTGCATGGGGCTCAGCCCCACGGCCGTGGGTGTGACGAGCTGTGTGGGTCTCAGCAACACGGCCATGGGTGTGATGAGCTGTGTGGGTCTCAGCCCCACGGCCACGGGTGTGATGAGCTGCGCGGGGCTCAGCCCCACGGCCACGCGTGTGTGGGGCTCAGCCCCCCCAGCCGCGGGTGTGATGAGCTCTGTGGGTCTCAGCCCCACTGCCATGGGTGCACTGAGCTGTGCAGGTCTCAGCCCCGTTCCTATGTGTGCACTGAGCTCCGTGGGGTCTCAGCCCCACTCCAATCCATGCACTGAGCTCTGTGGGGTCTGAGCCCCACTCCAATCCATGCACTGAGCTCCGTGGGGTCTCAGCCCCACTCCAATCCATGCACTGAGCTCTGTGGGGTCTCAGCCCCACTCCAATCCATGCACTGAGCTCCGTGGGGCCTCAGCCCCACTCCAATCCATGCACTGAGCTCCGTGGGCCTCAGCCCCACTCCATGGCATGCACTGAGCTCTGTGGGCCTCAGCCCCACTCCAATCCATGCACTGAGCTCTGTGGGGCCTCAGCCCCACTCCAATCCATGCACTGAGCTCCGTGGGGTCTCAGCCCCACTGCTATCCATTCACCTGAGCTCCATGGGGTCTCAGCCCCACTCCATGGCATGCACTGAGCTCCGTGGGGTCTCAGCCCCCCGCCATGCCCTTTCCCCCCCAGGCTGAGCTTCCAGATGGGCTCGGCGTATCAGTTCCACAGCTGGAGGGTCTTCGTCCTGGTGTGCGCCTTCCCCTCCGTCTTTGCCATTGGGGCACTGACCACCATGCCCGAGAGCCCCCGCTTCTTCTGGAGGTCAGTGGGGCCGGGGGGGCAGCACCCGGGCTGGGGGTTGGGGTGGGACCCCCAGATGATGCTGGGAACGGGGCAGAGCCCCCCAGGTGGCTGCTGGGGTGGGAAAGGGACCCCCAAATGGGGGATGGAGTTGGGTAAGGACCCCTCGGTGGGTTGGGTGGGGTTGGGGTTGGGACCCCCAGGCGGGTGCTGGGGTGGGGTAGGGACCCCCAAATGATGCTGGGAGTGGGGCAGCGTCGGTCCCGGGGTGACCCCAGGCTCTGCCCCACAGAACGGCAAGCACGACGAGGCCTGGATGGTGCTGAAGCAAGTCCACGACACCAACATGCGGGCCAAGGGCCACCCCGAGAGGGTCTTCTCGGTAGGGGTCCGGCCCCCTCACCAGTGCCACCAGTCCTGTCCCAGTGCCACCAGTCCCGTCCCAGTGCCACCAGTCCTTCCAGTGCCACCAGTCCCGTCCCAAGTGCCACCAGTCCCACCTGAACACCATCATCCAGTGCCACCAGTCCTATCCCAGTGCCACCAGCTGGGAATGGGGCTGGGGGCAATGTCCCAGTGCCACCAACCCTGTCCCAGTGCCACCAGTCCCATCCCAGTGCCACCAGTCCTGTCCCAGTGCCACCAGTCCTGTCCCAGTGCCACCAGTCCCACCTGAACACCATCATCCCAGTGCCACCAGTTCTGTCCCAGTGCCACCAGTCCCACCTGAACACCATCATCCAGTGCCACCAGTCCCATCCCAGTGCCACCAGTCCTATCCCAGTGCCACCAGTCCTGTCCAGTGTCACCAGTCCTATCCCAGTGCCACCAGTCCTATCTCAGTGTCACCAGTCCTATCCCAGTGCCACCAGTCCCATCCCAGTGTCACCAGTCCCGTCCCAGTGCCACCAGTCCTATCCCAGTGCCACCAGTCCCATCCCAGTGCCACCAACCCTGTCCCAGTGCCACCAGTCCCATCCCAGTGCCACCAGTCCTGTCCCAGTGCCACCAGTCCCATCCCAGTGTCACCAGTCCCGTCCCAGTGCCCACAGTCCTATCCCAGTGCCACCAGTCCTGTCCCAGTGCCACCAACCCTGTCCCAGTGCCACCAGTCCCATCCCAGTGTCACCAGTCCCGTCCCAGTGCCACCAGTCTATCCCAGTGCCACCAGTCCTGTCCAGTGCCACCAACCCTGTCCCAGTGCCACCAGTCCCATCCCAGTGCCACCAGTCCTGTCCAGTGCCACCAGTCCCACCTGAACACCATCATCCCAGTGCCACCAGTCCCATCCCAGTGTCACCAGTCCCGTCCAGTGTCACCAGTCCTATCCCAGTGCCACCAGTCCTATCTCAGTGTCACCAGTCCTATCCCAGTGCCACCAGTCCGTCCCAGTGTCACCAGTCCCGTCCCAGTGCCACCAGTGCCCCCTGAACACCCCATGCCACCACCCCCATTTGAATTCCCCCATCTTAGTGCCCCCAGCCCCACCCCAGTGCCATTAATCCCCCCGGTGCATATCCCCACCCGTGCCCACCGCTTCAGCTCCCACCTCGGGGGGCAGCATCGCTCTCTTTGGGGGGGGGGGATGGGCTGTGACAGCGGGTGGGGAAACTGAGGCACGGGGCCCCCCAGGTCACCCACATCAAGACCATCAAGCGGGAGGACGAGCTGATCGAGATCCAGGCGGACACGGGCGCGTGGCACCGCCGCTGGTTGGTGCGCTGCCTCAGCCTCTCGCAGCAGGTACGGGGCTGTCCCCGCCCCACAGCCGTGGGTCCCCCCCCCACGCGTGCCGTGAGTGCCACCTCTCGTCCCGCCCCGCAGGTTTGGAGCAACTTCCAGCAGTGCTTCGCGCCCGAGTACCGCCGCATCACGCTGATGATGATGGCCGTGTGGTTCACCATGAGCTTCAGGTGGGGGATGGGCTGCTCCCCGCGGTGGGGGGCACTGGGGACGGGAGTGATGGGACGGGGCTGGGAATGGGGCTGGGGGCAATGGGGTGGGGCTGGGAAATGGGGCTGGGGGCAATGGGGTGGGAACAGGAGTGATGGGATGGGGCTGGGAATGGGGCTGGGGGCAATGGGACGGGCTGGGAATGGGGCTGGGGGCAATGGGATGGGGCTGGGAATGGGGCTGGGGGCAATGGGATGGGGCTGGGAATGGGGCTGGGGGCAGTGGGATGTGATGGGTTTGGGGCAGTGTAACTGGGCTGATAATACTGGTATGGGACTGGTGGCACTGGGATGGGGCTGGCAGTACTGGGATGGGACTGGTGGCACTGGGATGGGACTGGTGGCACTGGGATGGGGCTGGTGGGACTGGGATGGGACTGGTGGCACTGGGATGGGACTGTGGCACTGGGATGGGGACTGGTAGTACTGGGATGGGACTGGTGGGACTGGATGGGACTGGTGGGACTGGGATGGGGCTGGTGCACTGGGATGGGGCTGGTGGGACTGGGATGGGGCTGGTGGGACTGGGATGGACTGGTGGCACTGGGATGGGACTGGTGGCACTGGGATGGGGATGGGTCCCTGGTGCCGGGCTCAGCTCTCCCACCCCACAGCTATTATGGGCTGACCGTGTGGTTCCCGGACATGATCAAGCACCTGCAGAACATCGAGTACGCCTCGCGCACCAAACTCTTCACCCGCGAGAAGGTCCGGCACTTCACCTTCAACTTCACCCTGGAGAACCAGATCCACCAGGGCGGGGAGTACTTCAATGACAAGTGGGTGGTGGGGGCACTGGGGTGGGGCTGGGGCACTGGATGGGGCTGGGGGCACTGGGGTGGGGATGGGGCACTGGGGTGGGGATGGGAGCACTGGGATCAAACAGGGGCACTGGGAATGGAAACAGGAGCACTGGAATAGGGCTGGGGCACTGGATGGGGCTGGGGGCACTGGGAATGGAAACAGGAGCACTGGGATGGGGCTGGGGGCAGTGGGATGGGGCTGGGGGCAGTGGGATGGGGCTGGGGGCATTTGGATTGGGCTGGGGGCATTGAGATAGGGGCACTGGGATGGGGCTGGGGGCACTGGGATGGGGCTGGGGGCATTGGATTGGGCTGGGAGCATTGGGATGGGGCTGGGGGCATTGAGATAGGGGCACTGGGATGGGGCTGGGGGCACTGGGATGGGGCTGTGGGCATTGAGATGGGGCAGTGGGCATGGGGCTGGGGGCACTGGGGTGGGGCTGGGGGCATTGGGAATGGAAACAGGAGCACTGGGATGGGGCTGGGGGCAGTGGGATTGGGCTGGGGCATTGGGCTGGGGATGGGGGCATTGGGATGGGGGCAGTGGGATGGGGCTGGGGACATTGGGATGGGGGCACTGGGATGGGGCTGGGGGCACTGGGATGGGGGCAGTGGGATGGGGCTGGGGGCACTGGGATGGGGGCAGTGGGATGGGAATAGGAGCAACAGAGTGGGTCAGGGGGCACTGGATGGGGCTGATGGTGCAGTGTGGGGGGGTGGCACTGGACGGTGCCCCCCGCCCAGGTTCATCGGGCTGAAGATGAAGTCGGTGACGTTCGAGGACTCGCTGTTCGAGGAGTGCTACTTCGAGGACATCACCTCCAGTAACACCTTCTTCAAGAACTGCACCTTCATCTCCACCATCTTCTACAACACAGGTTCGGGGGCGGGGGGGAGGGGAAGTGAGGTGGAGAGAGGGAAGCGGGGCAGGGAGGGCAGCCCCCCCCAAAGCCCCCTGTGCCTCTCCCCAGATCTCTTTGAGTACAAGTTCATCAACAGCCGCGTGCTGAACAGCACCTTCCTGCACAACAAGGAGGGCTGCCAGCTGGACTTCAGCGACGACAACAACGCCTACATGATCTACTTCGTCAGCTTCCTGGGCACCCTGGCCGTGCTGCCCGGGAACATCGTCTCAGCGCTGCTCATGGACAAGATCGGCCGCCTCCGCATGCTGGGTGCGCTTCCTCGCTTTCCTCCTTCCCTCTCCCTCTCCCTCTCCCTCTCCCTCTCCCTCTCCCTCTCCCTCTCCCCTTTCCCTTTCCCCTTCCCTTTCCCTTTCCCTTTCCCTTTCCCTTTCCTTTCCCTTTCCCTTTCCCTTTCCCTTTCCCTTTCCCTCCCTCTCCCCCTCCCCTCCCCCCCTCCCCCTTTCCCTCTCCCTCTCCCTCTCCCTCTCCTCTCCCTTTCTCCTTCCCCTTCCATCTTCTGCCTCAGTTTCCCCCCCTCCTGTCCCCATGTTCTCCTCTGGTTCCTCAATTTCTCCTTCCCCTCCCCTCCTCTCCCCTCCCCTTCCCTTCCCCCTTCCCCCCCCCATCCCTTTTCCCGTCCCCCTCCCCCACCCCTCCCCTTCCCTTCCCTCCCCTTTCCCTTTTCCCCTCTCCTGCCTCAGTTTCCCCCTCTCCTGTCCCCGTTTTCTCCTCTGGTTCCTCAATTTCCCCTTTCCTATTTCCCCCTCTCCTGCCTCAGTGTTCCCCTCTCCTGTCCTCGAGTGCCCCTGCTGCCTCAGTTTCCCCTTTTCCTCCCCACTTTCCCTTCTCCTGCCTCAGCTTCCCCTCTCTCCTGTACTACTGTCCCCTTCTGATGCCTCAGTTTCCCTCCCACCTCCCCCATTTCCCCTCCTGCTGCCTCAGTTTCCCCCTTTCCACCCCCATTCCCCCCCCATTTCCCCCTCTGCTGCAGTTTCCCCTTCCCCCCCATTTCCCTCCTGCTGCCTCAGTTTCCCTCTCTGCTTACCCATTTCCCCTCCTACCTCTTCAATTTCCCCCTTTCCTCCCCCATTTCCCCCTCTGCTGCCTCAGTTTCCCCCTTTCCCCCCCTCTCCCCCCCATTTCCCCTCCTGCCTCCTCAGTTTCCCCCTTTCTCTCCCATTTCCCCCTTTCCTCCCCATTTTCTCCTTTCCCCCCCATTTCCCCCTCTGCCTCCTCAATTTCCCCCTTCCCCCCATCCCCCCTCTGCTGCCTCAGTTTCCCACTTCCCCCCATTTCCCCTCTGCTGCCTCAGTTTCCCCCTTTCCCCCCATTTCCCCCTTTCCTCCCCCATTTCCCCCTTCCCCCCATTCCCCCTCTGCTGCCTCAGTTTCCCCCTTTCCTCCCCCATTTCCCCCTTTCCCCCCCATTTCCCCTCCTGCCTCCTCAGTTTCCCCCTTCCCCCCATTCCCCCTCTGCTGCCTCAGTTTCCCCCTTTCCCCCCCCTTTCCCCCCCCTTTCCCCCCCCTTTCCCCCCCCTTTCCCCCCATTTCCCCTCCTGCCTCCTCAGTTTCCCCCTTCCCCCCATTTCCCCTCCTGCCTCCTCAATTTCCCCCTTCCTCCCCCATTTCCCCCTTCCCCCCACCCCCCCTCTGCTGCCTCAGTTTCCCCCTTCCCCCCATCCCCCCTTTCCTCCCCCATTTCCCCCTTCCCCCATCCCCCCTCTGCTGCCTCAGTTTCCCCCTTCCCCCCATCCCCCCTTTCCTCCCCCATTTCCCCCTTCCCCCCACCCCCCTCTACTGCCTCAGTTTCCCCCTTCCCCCCATCCCCCCTTTCCCTCCCCCATTTTCCCCCTTCCCCCCATCCCCCCTCTGCTGCCTCAGTTTCCCCCTTCCCCCCATCCCCCCTTTCCTCCCCCATTTCCCCCTTCCCCCCACCCCCCCCTCTGCTGCCTCAGTTTCCCCCTTCCCCCCATCCCCCCTTTCCTCCCCCATTTCCCCCTTCCCCCACCCCCCCTCTGCTGCCTCAGTTTCCCCCCTTCCCCCACCCCCCTCTGCTGCCTCAGTTTCCCCCTTCCCCCCATGCCCCCCGTTTCCCCGCCCTCGCCCACTCCCCTGTCGCTCTGTGCCCCCGCAGCCGGCTCCAGCGTCATGTCGTGCGTGAGCTGCTTCTTCCTCTCCTTCGGGAACAGTGAATCTGCCATGATTGCGCTGCTCTGCCTCTTCGGGGGCGTCAGCATCGCCTCCTGGAACGCCCTCGATGTGCTCACCGTGGAGCTCTACCCCTCCGACAAGAGGTCTGTGGGGGCTGGGGGCAAGGATGAGGGGGGCAAGGATGAGGGGGGCTGGGGGCAAGGATGAGGGGGGCTGGGGGCAAGGATGTGGGGGGCTGGGGGCAAGGATGAGGGGGGCTGGGGGCAAGGATGTGGGGGGCTGGGGGCAAGGATGTGGGGGGCTGGGTGCCAGGTTTGGGTTCTGGGTGCAAGGCTGTGGGGGGCTGGGTGCCAGGTTTGGGGGCTGGGTGCCAGGTTTGGGGGCTGGGTGCAAGGCTGTGGGGGCTGGGTGCCAGGATGTGGGGGGCTGGGTGCCAGGTTTGGGGTTCTGGGTGCCAGGTTTGGGTTCTAGGTGCCAGGTTTGGGGGATGGAGGCACGGATGTGGGAGGCTGGGTGCCAGGTTTGGGGCTGCCAGCTGCAGACGTTGGGGTGCTGGGTGCGATATTTGGGGGTGCAATCTGCACAATTCGGGGTGCTGGGTGCCATATTTGGGGTGCCAGCTGCAGATTTCGGGGTGCTGGGTGGCATATTTGGGGGTGCCAGCTGCAGATTTCGGGGTGCTGGGTGCCATATTTGGGGTGCCAGCTGCAGATTTCGGGGTGCTGGGTGCCATATTTGGGGGTGCCAGCTGCACATTTCGGGGTGCCATATTTGGGAGGTGCCAGCTGCACAATTTTGGGGTGCTGGGTGCCATATTTGGGGGTGCCAGCTGCAGATTTCGGGGTGCTGGGTGCCATATTTGAGGGTGCCAGCTGCAGATTTCGGGGTGCTGGGTGCCATATTTGGGGGTGCCAGCTGCAGATTTCGGGTGCTGGGTGCCATATTTGAGGGTGCCAGCTGCAGATTTCGGGGTGCTGGGTGCCATATTTGGGGGTGCCAGCTGCACATTTCGGGGTGCCATATTTGGGTGCCAGCTGCACATTTCGGGGTGCCATATTTGGGGGTGCAATCTGCACAATTTGGGGTGCTGGGAGCCATATTTGGGGTGCCAGCTGCACATTTCGGGGTGTTGGGTGCCATATTTGGGGATGCCGGGTGCACATTCGGGGTGCCATATTTGGGGTGCCAGCTGCACATGTTGGGGTGCCATGTTTGGGAGTGCCAGCTGCACATTTCGGGGTGCCATATTTGAGGATGCCAGCTGCAGATTTCGGGGTGTTGGGTGCCATATTTGGGGATGCCGGGTGCACATTTCGGGGTGCCATATTTGGGGTGTCAGCTGCAGATGTTGGGGTGCTGGGTGCCATATTTGGGGGTGCCAGCTGCACATTTCGGGGTGCTGGGTGGCATATTTGTGGATGCCGGGTGCACATTTTGGGGTGCCATATTTGGGGTGCCAGCTGCAGATTTCGGGGTGCTGGGTGGCATATTTGGGGATGCCGGGTGCACATTTCGGGGTGCTGGGCTGCCATATTTGGGGGTGCCAGCTGCAGATTTCGGGGTGCTGGGTGCCATATTTGGGGGTGCCAGCTGCAGATTTCGGGGTGCTGGGTGCCATATTTGGGGGTGCCAGCTGCAGATTTCGGGGTGCTGGGTGCCATATTTGGGGTGCCAGCTGCAGATGTTGGGGTGCCATATTTGGGGGTGCCAGCTGCACATGTTGGGGTGCTGGGTGCCATATTTGGGGTGCCAGCTGCAGATTTCGGGGTGCCATATTTGGGGTGCCAGCTGCACATTTCGGGGTGCCATATTTGAGGATGCCAGCTGCAGATTTCGGGGTGTTGGGTGCCATATTTGGGGATGCCGGGTGCACATTTCGGGGTGCCATATTTGGGGGTGCCAGCTGCAGATGTTGGGGTGCCATATTTGAGGACGCCAGCTGCAGATGTTGGGGTGCTGGGTGCCATATTTGAGGACGCCAGCTGCACATTTTGGGGTGCTGGGTGTCATATTTGGGGTGCCAGCTGCAGATGTTGTGGTGCCATATTTGGGGG